>NW_024039697.1:185000-384271 GCF_016077235.1 Cyprinodon tularosa
TTCATCCAAATGAAAAATGGAGAACAGAGAAGCAGATCATGGCTTGTCTACAGTGAAAAGAAGGACTGGGTTATTTACTTTGGCCTTTTTGGAAACACAGGAAGGAGCAATCAGCTAAGTGAGCTTAGTGCTTGGAAAAAATCTTTCATTCCTTTAGAGACAGCATGAAAAGTCAGCTGAGTACAAAACATATAGAGGAAAACAAGAAGAGAGGGACACAACCTAGAACAGATAATGGATGTCTATCTATTAACATTTCTACATCTGGATAATGGGTCCGTTTTATGTGTTGTTTTCTCAGTTTAGAGGGGCCCCTGCCTGTCTTTGCCGAGGGCCCCAGATTTCCTGATCCGCCCTTGCGTGGTTTAAAGGCTGACCTGGGTAGCGCTTTGGCTAGCTGTGCTCAGTAGCTAACAGATTAGCCTCTTTCTGCTCGCTCAGTAACGGCATGTCAACAACAACTGTTCATTTTCTCCAAGTAAAGCAGCTGTTTGTTTTCTTTGTCTAAAATCTCCAGTCCCTTTTTTCACTGTTTATGGTCCTCTGCCCTCAGATCTTCATCAATAGAAGTACTGAGGCTTTGTCTTGGTAAATATCACAGCTCAGTCTCTCTCAGAACGCAGAGCTTGCCCATTTAGTTCTACTTTCGGCTACTTTAGTGGAATGGAAATGTAAAATATCAGCAGGTGATGATCATTTGAAACGGGTGCAGTGCTGTTTGTTTGAGGGCGTATTGTGATGTTATCAGCAGGGGCTTGGCCCTGAGGAGATCTGGTTCCTACAGCGGCTTTAACAAGCTGTTGTCCTTTCAGATGTCGGGGACGGAGTTCGACCTGGACAGCGACTTAAAGACGCTGCAGTTCTACTCCATAGAGAACGGAGACCAGGTTCTGGTTCGCTGGTCCTGACCCGGTCCAGAGGGGAACCTGAAAACCTTGACCTTCTAAAACCATCATAGTTTCCAGGATGCTGCAGAAATCCCCATTTTCCATAGAAGTTCATTGAATCAGTTTTTTAAGTTTGTTATTTCTGATGCTTTATATGTTCATAGTTTGTAAACTAATCTACACTTAAAATTTTTTATTTAAAGGGAAAAAACTCCCCAAAGGAATTTTAAACCACTCTCTCTGATCACTTTAATTTCCAGATAAATTGCCTTCAACAGAGAGACTTTGAGAAATATCACACCTAATTTGTTGTGCGGGAAACTAAATAATAAAAACCAATGCCTGAAATGTTTGAGTCTTTTCTTCATGGTGGTGGTTGTCACTACCTGATCCATCCTATGCACGTGCAAACAGAATAACTTCCAGGCAGGAAATACTTTGGGCCGGATTTATCAAGATCCAATTTTGCGTGCAGTAATTTGCGCTCGCAAACTGGAATTTTGCGCGAGGGGCTGAACCATGGTTTGCGGGTGATTTAACAAGAGCGATTGCGTAACTGGTGGCAGGTGCAAAACTGTTGGAGACGCCCTATTTAAATGATGGTTTTGCGCGTTTTGTGGTTTGCGGCATGGCGAGTTTGGACAGCAGAAGGCGCAAAAGGAAATTCGACCCCATGGAAATGGAGGTATTGTTGGATAAAGCCAACAAACATTTAAGTGAGCTACAGCAAAGAAGTGTGCCTGTCACACAGAGGAAAGCTATATGTGAACAAATCTGTAATAAAGTAAACGCTGTTGGTGAAACCTTGCGAACAGTGGATGAAGTAAAAAAGAAGATACCAGGATATTAGAAGGCGAACCAAAGAAAAACTGGCATATAACAAAACATCTGCGAACAAAAGAGGAGGGGGCACAGTAGATGAGATGCCTCTGACCAGCATTGAGGAACAAGTACAGCTGACGCTCTGTGAGGAGCAAATCACTGGAATTGCAGCTCCAAAATGGCAATGCTGGATAAACTAAATGTTTTGATGATCGTTTCCTCGTTCATTCCAAAAATATTCACAAGGAGTGAAAAAATGCGTTCTCTGCGTCTCCTTGCTTCATTTCCATGTCTCCTTCTTGCAACAATAACCGCTGCCATTTGCACCTTCTTTTGAAACGTGTTAAATATAGAGTCAGATACCGTTAGCAAAATTGCTTTCAGGTTTAATAAATCACTTTGCGAGTGCTAAATTAATATATTTACATGTTCTCCTCCCACAAGACGCACTTTTGCGTGTAAACGCTCCATATTGCATATTCATTGCAGAAAAAGTACTAAATGGATAAGAGGCGCTATTTAGCACATTTTAAAGACCAAATCCTTTTAGCACGCTGTTGATAGATTCAATTCAATTCAATTCAGTTTATTTATATAGCGCCAAATTCACAACACATGTCATCTCAAGGCACTTTACAGTTCAACCAGATCATACAGTCAAATTGATACAAAGTTTTCTATCTAAGGAAAACCAGTTGATTGCATTGACTCAAATACAATCCCTCACACTAAGCATGCTTGTAGCGACAGTGGAGAGGAAAAACTCCCTTTTAACAGGAAGAAACCTCCAGCAGAACCAGGCTCAGTGTGAGCGGCCATCTGCTGAGGCCGACTGGGGTTCAAGGAGACAGAAGCAGAGATACAAAAAGCAGCTGTAAAAGGCGGCCCCGTCCAGGAAACACACAGCCAGGCAGACGAGCTCCAAGGCAGCTCCCATGCCAGAGGACGAAGAGAGCACATCCACTCAGTCACGGTCAGAGAAACAGGACCACACTGGAAAACAGGCCGATCTCCAACATCTATTAACAAGGGTGTTGATAGAAGCAGCACAGCTGATGTTTTTTTTCCAGGATGACGTCACAGCCAAACAGGAACAGACGAGGCAAAGCTACTCTGAGGAAAAGCAGAGAGAGCAGAAGGTTAGAGATTGAACTAACAGATTCTGCAGAATAGGAGAACAGAGAGAGAATGAAGCAGAATGATGAAATGGGGGTCCCTATGTCCTCCAAAAGTCTAAGCCTATAGCAGCATAACTATAGAGATAGCTCAGGAGCTCAGATCAGTTTGTACATTTTTTAGCGTGCGCAGTGAAATAGCTCATGTTTTAATACACGCAAACCTTTGATAGATCCGGCCCATAGTTTTTCTTACTTTTTTATTCTTTTGTCATTTTCTAGCGGGGGTTCCCGCATATTCTTCTAAAAACTAAAAAAGCAAAACAGTTAAATAGCCTTTGGAACGGTACCGTGACTGCTCTGAGTTGGTCCGATGATGACACCATGCAATACAATGGAGAGAATGTAAAACTGATCAAATCCATTTCTTCCAGAAAAGTCTTCAGTATTTTCTATACAATGTAGTTTAGCATTGTTCAATGTTATAAGTATTTTCAGTACCGTTATTACCTAGTTTTTCTGCGATCCGGATCTTACTATTCTGTTTGTGCATGCGCAGGTAGTGACAATGGTCTCTGGGTTATCTTTCATGTTTGTTCTAAAACATGTTGCATGTTCTATTTACTACGTTTCTAGGATCTTAGAAAGTCATGGAATAGAAAAGCACTGGGACTTTTCGTGTATCAAATCTTCAGTAATGAAGTTTCAGCCAGTCTGCTACCAGCAGTGACCCTTAGCTGGTCCCTTTGCATAGCCGTATAGCTTTCAAATGCAGGGGCCCCTGAGCTGGGAAGGAACCGAGCAACATGGCTTCCTTTGGAGGCTCTTCCTTCATGGTGAACATTTAGTCTTCTATATTCTATCTATTGGTTCACTTCTAGTTCTGTGTTATGGTATAAATACAGTTTATAAGCCAATAAATTATCCTACTTGGTCAATTATTATTGAAAAGTATTTTTTTTGGATTTTGCCAAAAATGTAAATTGCGATTATTTTCAACCAATATTGAGATTTTATTAGTGTTGCGCCGATGCCACTTTTTGGCCCCGATACCTGGCTGTGCTGTTCTGGCCAATACCATACCGATACCATCTGTTTGAAATTGATGTGTGTTCATATATGAAAAACTGCAGACTACTTGGATGTAAAATAATTGCCATCATGTCAAGCTGCTGCCTACCTTTGTAAAGCAGGAAAAAGACTAATACAAAGTGAATCCAGTAGAACTTTTTATTTCCTACAATAGTTGAATAAAGTTTTGGTTCTCAAAATGGTATCAGTGGCCTATTTGTTGGTAGTCGCCGATACCACCTTTTGAGAGCTGGATCGGAGCCCTGCCTGATACTGGTATCGGTATCGATGCAACACCAGATTTTATTGCAATAAACCGTTGTACTAAGCACAGCCATGTCCATGTTTTACACCAGGTTCTCAGTTTTTTCATGACCTCACATGTCTGCTTGTCCAGGATCCAGTCTTTTAGGATTTTACCATAAGATTTGCACAAGCAAGTTCTTCCCTTTAATATAATGAATTAATCTAGTTGCAGCTCTGTCTTCCCTTTTGTGTGGCGGCATAGCCACTTTAATCATACGGAGTGACTCAGTCCTCTTTGATATCTTGACTAAAGTCAGGAGCCTTTGCTTTGAAAATTACGTTTTTCTAAATTGCGATTATATTGCAAATGCAGTTAATTGTCCTGCACTAAATTGGTACTAAAACACATTCTGTAGATCAACTGGATCCAGACTGAAGGTTTTATGCAATAATCTGCTTCTATAAAAACATGACTTTTAAAATGGAGCCTAGGCAGAAGTTCACCTGAAGAAACGCCTTGCTTTTCATACATCCACCTGTGACACAGCCAATAAGCTTTGAACCACACCTCCACCAAAGCCAATCTGCATCCAATTTCATCTTAAAAGGCACCCGTCTGCTCCTGTGAGCAGGCGGTGGATGCGTTGTGACTTCATTCAGATGACCCCGTTTTCAACCCACCTCCATCCCCTCCTCCACCATCGTAGCTAAAACGTCATCAGAGCGTCATTCCTCCCCGACTCTTCCCTGTTTCATCTTAACCAGTCCGGCAGAAGACCACCATGTCAAGCCTGGTTCTGGTTACTTCCCAACGGGGAGTTTTTCCTCTCCACTGTCGCTTCATGCTTGCTCATCATGGACAGGTTCTCTCAACCTCTGTTATCCAAGCTGGACTTCCATCTTCCAGGTCCCTGAGTGAAGCTCTAGTATCAGCTCATGCAGTCCACTGGATCTCCCCATAAAGCTCAGCAGACCCTCTCTCTAACCAGCAGTCTACAGACTGACCAACTTCATCTATCTCCACTCCACCACCAGTTTCAGGCCTGCAGGGAAACAGCCCTGTTCTTTACTCCTGTTTATGCATATCTATCAAAATTCACAGCTATGTTTCCAGCCGAGGTCTGAGCGCCAAAGACTAAGTAATTGTATCTATAAATTTCTCCTTATTGTCTTTTCTCTTCGTGTGAGTTTTTCAGATTGAGGTAAGAATATTACACCAATAACTTTTTTATTAACTTTATTATTTTATTATCTGCCTGGAGCTTTTTATTTTCAAACAGTGCTTTTATTCTAAAAAGCCAGCTCAGTAGAAGACATTTTTTAATTTACCGAAAAGCTCAAAAGGTTTTAATATTGTGCAAAAGTTTGATGTTATTTCTTTCTTGTGAATTGGATGATAATGGTCCACAAATTAGGCAGAATCCAAAAATTTAATAAAAAAAGGCTCTGTCATCTTCATAGCAAGTTAACTTTAATGTAATTGGAAAACTTGTAAATAGTAAGAGAATCGTAAATAATTACAATAGTAAATAAGAGTAAAAGTAAAGAAGTAAAAAAATAGAATTTAAAATCCTCCTTCTCCCATATAAAGCCTTAAATGGCCAAGCTCCATCTGATATCAGAGATCTGATTGTTCCTTATGTTCCTAACAGAGCACTTCGCTCTCAGTCTGCAGGTTTACTAGTGGTTCCTAGAATTTCTAAAGTAGAATGGGAGGCAGATCTTTTAGTTATCAGGCTCCTCTCCTGTGGAACCAACTACCAGTTTTAGTCCGTGAGGCAGACACCCTGTCTACTTTTAAGGCTAGGCTTAAAACTTTCCTTTTTGATAAAGCTTATAGTTAGAGTGGCGCAGGTTATCCTGAGCTATCTCTATAGTTCTGCTGCTATAGGCTTAGACTGCTGGAGGACATAGGGACCCCTATTTCATCATTCTGCTTCATTCTATCTCTATTCTCCCACTCTGCAGAATCTATTAGTTCAATCTCTAACGTTCTGCTCTCTCTGCTTTTTCTCATAGTAGCTTCATCTGGTCTGTTCCTGTTTGGCTGTGACTCCATCCTGGAGAGAAATATCAGCTGTGCTGCTGCCATCAACACCTTTGTTTCTAGATGTTGGAGCTTGGCCTGTTTTTCAGTATAGTCCTGTTTCTCTGACTGTGACTAACTGGATGTGCTCTCTTCATCCTCTGACATGGGAGCTGGCTCGGAGCTCGTCTGCCTGGCTGTGTGTTTCCTGGACGGGGCCGCCTGTGGAGTTGGTTGACAGTTGCCTTTTGTATCTATGCTTCTTTTTCTATGTCTGCGTCTGTCTCCTTGAACCCCAGTGGGCCTCAGCAGATGGCTGCTCACACTGAGCCTGGTTCTGCTGGAGGTTTCTTCCTGTTCAAAGGGAGTTTTTCCTCTCCACTCTCGCTACAAGCATGCTTAGTGTGAGGGATTGCTGAAGAGTCAATGAGTCGATGCAATCAGCTGGTTTTCCTTAGATAGAAAACTTTGAATCAATCTGCCTGGATGATCTGGTGAACTGGAAAGTGCCTTGAGATGACATGTTGTGAATTGGCGCTATAGAAATAAACTGAATTGAATATTATGGTCAACTGTATCAAATGCAGCACTGAGATCCAACAGGACGAGGACAGATACAAGTCCATTATCTGAGGCCATGAGAATATCATTAGTGACTTTCACCAGAGCTGTTTCAGTGCTATGATGAGCTCTAAAGCCAGACTGAAACTCTTCAAAAAGTTCATTATGGTGGAAGTGATTGCACAATTTTTTGGCAACTACTTTCTCAAGAATTTTAGAGCCTTGTCACACCGTGCTCAGCGTATGCCTGACAACCCAGAATCTCTTAAAACGCTGGCATATGCTGAACTTTCTATGTATTTTTCTATTCTGGCCATATACATAGATTATTTATAATGAGTCCAGAACTTCTGTCCAAAGACAGCCTAACTTATGTATAAAGCACGGTGTTAGTAACACCGTTACTTTCAACACCGTTACTCCCATCACTGCTTAGCATAAGGTACAGCTGAGCCCTTAAAAATAGATGACCACCAAAATCAAAGTACGATGCGATGAAGGTCCATAGTGGAAAAAGAACCTAAGAGAAAGAAATGTTTGGGGCAGGAAACTCTGCAATTTTGCTATCGTATCGGAAATGAAAAAGTTCTATCAGTACTTCACCATTCAATTTAATTCTAAAATTAAAACATGATAAGTCATATTACAGTGAATAATACAGCAATTGTTCATCAGTACCAAAACAGAACAAAGCATCTTTTTCTATGAAAATCCCTAAAGCAAGTGACACTGAAGATCTGGACTTACCTGCTGCATGACTTATTGGACTGGTCATGGAGTTGACCCGCTGGTTCTTTATGGGTAGCAGTGTGGAGGGAGTCATCTTCGCTGTCTGAAGAGCACTCAGCAAAACTTCTCAAAGTTCTGGAACAGATGGTAGTCATATTGTGTGTGGGTAAGTAAAAGTTGCATCTAGCAATGAAAAATATTGTTTTTTTGGCATTAAACTAACCTTGTTTGTGTTCCATTAGTTCGCCTGGGGATTCTTGTGGGAATTTCTACATGTTTTTCAGTAAGTTGACCCTGTGAGCTGTTGTTTGTTGGTGGCGTCTGTGGAGGTTTTTCTGTCCTCCTATCCAGCTCTTCTGCAGCTATCGAGTACTGTGTGCTCACCTGGCTGTTTAGTTCAACTACCAAGCGGGCCACAGTATATAATGACTTTGAGAACGACTCTGTCTGATCTTGCTGCTCTGCGTCTCTCTGTGGTGGCTGTTCCGCTGGGGAAGCTTCTATAGGGCCGCAGGAGTATCTCTGAAGCAGTGCTTCTTGGTCTAGGCTCTGATCGTCACCTCTCATAGAATCAAGTGAGCATTGCTGGCAAAGGCAAACCCCTCCCTGAGCTTCAACCTCCACTTCTTCCTCCAACTCAGAAAAAGTTTTTTTTCTTCCAATCCCTCAGCTAAGGCTTTTAGGCAATTTCAAGACTAGCTTTTTGGATGATTTGATACTTTCTGAAAGATGACAGAAAACAAAATAGGTGTGAAGGATTCCAACAACAGGAAAATGAAAGGCAAAAAATAATAATAATTATAAGAAAGAGCATAGGCTGAAAAGCGACAAATGGACAGACAGACGATGCCCTGAAAGGGTTGGGTAACTGATGTAGGAATAGAAAAAATTTATGTTCGTCTTTTATTTAAATAAAAAAAATCTTGGTTGTAACACAAAGGTTTTTGTTTGTTAAGCAATCAAATCAGGCTAAAATTAGAATAAAATTAGTAAAATCAACAAATAAAATCATATTCAATTTTAATGCTTTCCCAGACATGGAGAATCAGATTTAATTCTTAATGCAGTGTAAACTTTTGTGCATAATTACAAAAGTTATAAAACTGATAAAATTGGTAACTTCTCAAATAAGGAAGCCTCACCTTGATAAGAGCCGAACTTTGTTTGTTTGTAGGCAAGGGGAAGGACTAGGCTCCTCTTGCTCGTCAACTCCAGCTGTCTCATCATGTTGTACTTCGATTCTTTGCAAAAGAAGCATCTTTGCAGCCTGTTTAAAACATACACAAAAAAATTTATTGATATACATATTCCACACACATATTGAGGACTGTTGGATTCAGTTGATTGTCTCTTTCCAGACTTCCATCTGTCTGATCATCCTTCTGCTAGAAGCCTGGGATCTTCTTCATCTCTGATTCTGTTCTGCTGGAGCTTGTTTTCCAGCCTCTTCCTCTATGCCTCCACGCTTTCTCTGATCTTTACCTTAAGTTGCTTCTGTAAACTCCTCATTAATTCTCTGTCTTCCTTCTTAAAGGCTTGTTTTTTCTTGTTGAGCAGTTCCTTCAGATCACCTGTGATCCATGCTTTATTATCTGGGAAGCTGTTCTGGTAGGGATGGTGTTTTCTACACAGGAGTTGATGTAGTCAGTCTCACTCAGTCATTGCTTTGATGTCCTCTCCATGTGGCTGACACAGAGCATCCCAGTCTGTAGCCTCAGAACAACCTTGCAGGGCTTCTTCAGCTTCCTGTGTCCATCTCCTTACTGTTCTTTTTAATGCAGGTGTTCTCTTATAAAGTGGTTTATAATCTGAACAGAGAAAAACAAGATGCTGATCTAATTTCCCAGGAGGAGGTCTTACTTCAGAGATGTAGGTGTCCTTGACATCTGCATAAAACAAGTCCAAAGTTTTGTTTTATCTGGTGCAGCAGCTGATAAACTGTTGGAACATTGGCAGTGTAGCAGAAAGTGAGGCATGATTGAAATCACCAGTTATTGTCAGAAATGCATTTGGTTGTTGTGTCTGTCGCTTAGCAACAACAGAACTGATTGCATCACATGCAGTGGGCAACAGCAGAAGGTGGAATATAGACGGTTACTAACAGAACACTACTGAACTCTCTGGGCAAATAATATGACTGTTAACCAGCTACCAACAGATCAATATCTGGGCTGCAGTGATGAATCTTTGCAGTAACATGTCCTGGATGACATCAGCTGTTGTTGACAAGCACTGCCAACCACCTCCTTTGAGTTTCCCAGTCTTCTTTAAATCTCTGTCTGCTCATTTGGTCAGAAAGCCTGGCAGAGAGACGCTGAGTCAGAGATATGCTCCTGCAGCCAGGTTTCAGTAAAACACATAATGCTGCTTTGCTGATATTCTGGCTGGGTCCTTTCAGGGCTTGGAGCTCTTCTAACTAGTTTCCTAAAGATTTCCCATGATGACCAATGGAAGAGACGGCTTCTATTTCTGGCCTGGCTGTGTATTTCCTGGTAGGGGCCGCCTTTTACAGCTGCTTTTTGTATCTCTCCTTCTGTCTCCTTAAACCCCAGTGGGCCTCAGCATATGGCCGCTCACACTGAGCCTGGTTCTGCTGGAGGTTTCTTCCTGTTAAAAGGGAGTTTTTCCTCTCCACTGTCGCTACAAGCATGCTTAATGTGAGGGGTTGCATTTGAGTCAATGAATGGATGCAATCAACTGGTTTTCCTTAGACAGAAAACTTTGAATCAATCTGACTGGATGATCTGGTGAACTGGAAAGTACCTTGAGATGACTTGTGTTGTGAATTGGCGCCATAGAAATAAACTAAATTGAATTGCTTTCTTCTTCCTCTCTAGTCTCCTGGCTCCAACTCTGCACCTCTGGCACCTCCTTTACAACTCAGCTGGTACTTGCTGAATAAGTTGAAGAATTTTCAGGTTAAGAGATGTTAAAGAGCTGCTCCCGGTAAAAAAAAAAATTAACTTTCCACCTCAAGCAATACAATTCTAGAACAAATAAGGACATACTGTCATTCACAATCAATATTCAGCAGAAGGCCCAAAATATGAAGGGTGAAAAGGTTTGGTATGACCCTGAATCATTTCCTGGGTGGGAAGGTCCTGGTCAGGGAACAGACGATGACCTCTGGATTACCGAGGGCTGAAGCAGATGGTCTATAGCAGCGGTCCCCAACCTTTTTTGCACCACGGACCGCTATACGTCAAAAAATATTTTCGGGCAGAGAAGATTTCTATCGCTATTTGCAGGTTCGAAGTTTCTTTAGGAAAGAAATCAAAACTCCTGACTTGGATACAGAACCGGGAATACTACAAATATTTATGGATTCATATGCCGGCAAAAATACAAAAGGCATCATCGGCAAATGTTACAGAAATCTAACATGTATGAACAGGAACTCAACAATATCAGACAACGATGGGAAAAGGAAGCAGAAGTACTAATTTCTCCTGAGGCTTGGATGCAGGTCTGGAGGAACGCTCTGTCCACCACAAATTCTTTAACATGGCGCGATTTCTGCTGGAAAAATCTAATCAGATTTTTTATTACACCAAAGCAGAGATCGAGGCTGGGTGGTTCACAGTCCGCTTGCTGGAGGGGGTGCGGTGTGGTCTCAGCAGGTTACTTCCATGTGTTTTGGGATTGTTCGGAGTTGAGGACCTTCTGGGAGGACGTTAACCAATTAATCTATGAAATTATGGGTATTTCCTTGGTTTTGTCGTTTCCTGCTATGTACCTCGGAATACTTCCTGGGGGACTTAATAATGAGGATATATACTTGTTGAAGATATTTATGGTTGCAAGCAAGAAAGCGATTACTAAATGTTGGCTCCAGCCCAGACCCCCTAACCTGAAGCTTCTAGTAAATATTATAAAAATGATCCATGATATGGAAATATTGACTTTTACAATACGACTCAAGAAGGAGAAAGAAGAGAGACTTTGGGAAAGATGGGATTATTTTATTGCCAAAGGTGTGTAACACAGTTAACTTGTGTGAATCCACAGTACTTGGACAGACACCTATCTATGTTAGAAGAAGATATACAATGTGATATCTGTAGAACTGTAATGCTCATCAGCAAGACTACCTGCTGTTTGCCCTCGCCCTCGTTCTTGATTGTGTGTGCTTGTATGTTTAAAAATAAACAAAAATAAAGTTTAAAAAAAAATATATATATTTTTTCACGGACCGCCGGGGGGGGGGGATACGATCAAGTAAAATGATACGACTGGCATAAAATCAAATACAAACAGCATTAAAATAAAACAAGCCGGTCCCATCTAGGCTTAATCGGAGAAAATGACACACAAAGTGTGCTCCTGATGTCCAGTCTGCTCCGTAGCTTTCCCGCTTCACAAAGATAGGATGTTATAAATAGGATGAGTCTTGAACTGAATTAACCTGTGTCAAGAGGCACAGATGCACCGACTGATGTAACTGGGAGAGAATACCGTAATTCTTTTAATTTTTCAAAATAAAACATCACTCAGACTCTGATCGTCGATAAATTTTATATATATATAAAATGTGTATATATATATAATTATAATTTTTTTTCTGTGCGGCCCGGTACCGGTCCGCGGCCCGGTGGTTGGGGACCACTGGTCTAGAGTGCTTCATTCTTCCTTGCTGACCATCATCTGGAACATGTATAGATATTCTAGGACAGAATCTTTGCCTTAGTGAGGTGATGTTTTTACTCTATTGTTTGAGTGGCTTAAAGTCCTAAAGTTTATCAGGTTGTTCTGATTTAAAAATACTGCTTATGTACTGGAATGTTTGCGCTCATCTTTTTGGAAATTGCTTAAATAAAAGCTCATTCAGTATAAAGTTACAAAAACAGTCCTGGTGTATTAAAACATAACTGCCTCACAGCCTAGGCACTCTGCTGGAACAACTACAACCTTCCTTCTGGCTCGTCTCTGTGTTAAAACTTTCAGAAATAAGAGAAACCAAAGATTTTAGACCTCATCATGATTCTGCTATCCAAAAATTGTCAGCTTCAGTTTTCTATACATTTACACTTTAGTTTGTTGATAGTTTCCCATCTTTCATGTTGCTTGGTGTTTAAAGTATGAAGGCAGTCAGTGAGGCCATGTTGGTTAATGGAAAAGTCTGCTCATATTCAGAATTCAAACTTCTGAAAGTACTAAATATAAAATGATTCCATCCTGTTCAATAAATGATCAGTGTTTTTAATTCAGAGTAATTTTCATGTGAATGTGCTTTACTGGAGGCATCCATGTTTGTCAAAGAACACTACTGCCACCTACTGGTTAGTGACGTCACGGTGCGGTATCGGCTGTTGATCAAGTCCCAGTGCTGTATCTGGTGTTTGTCACAACGCGCTATTATCCAAGTCATCTTGAAAACATTCTTCTTCCAAATGTTGGCTACATATTGGCAATCCAACGACAAAACCCGTCCGTGGAGGATCAGGAATTCTGGAAGCTCATTGGTAGATTTCCCTTATGACAGAAAGAAGGCCAACGATTCACACCATTCCATCATCCGGAGGGGGGAACATTTATTTACAAAACCGAATTCATACAGCTGTCTTAAAAACTTCATACATTCAGCAATGCATCGTCACGTCTGTTAAAATTCCCCCAACCTTCAGTCGATTCAGGCTTGCATTTATAGTTTCCACGTCGCATTACGTAACTGCACATGCACAGGAATATCATGTCGAAAGCTTACTGGAATTCACGTGGGCTGGTCTGCGTCAAAGTCACTCCGACCCTCAAAGAGTGTTTATACAGCTATTCTCTGTTTTTACCAAACCCCCTCATGCAGCCTTGGAGACCATGGTGTTACTAAGACTCAAAACTGACCTTTAAGTTTTGTTTCTAAGTAAGTATAGGGCCATGTTGTAGGATATATTCTGATTCTGATATAAGACAATAAAACTGCTTCTACAGAATCAAAAAGGTGAAATAACCTTTTTTTTTATTTATTTTTAACTTTTACCCGATGTATTCCAGCATCCAGCTGCCATGCACGTGGGCATTGTCAGTTTCACTATAGCTCTGGTGAATTTCAATGGTGAAGTCCTCTGGAAATCTTCAATAATTGTTGTTGATTGCAGATGTGTCTAGTAGTTCCCATTGATTTAGCTTGTAAAGCGGTGAGAATGGCGCTAGGCTTACCGCAGCGTGACGTCACTGCTGGAAGATGGCGAGGAGGTGGTAGCCTACTATATTTGGGCAAAAATGTTTTTTACTGTTTAAATCTAAATTAATTAAATCACTGCAAACATATTACTTTTAGGTATAAATATTGATCCATTGATTATTTCTCGCTGACTGGACTTTTTCTTTAAAGAGGGAAGATTTTATGAGTCAGCTCATTTTTCCTGGCTGCTGATGGAAGTTTGACATTCATGTTTTTGTTGCCAAACATTTTTTTCCCGTTCCCTGAGATGATTACCTCACCCTAAAACCAGCCTGTTTTTACAGATAAATGGCATAACCTGGACCTGCTATGTAATGATCAGAGCTGTATCCTCCAAGCGGTAGGTTGCTGGTTCAGATCCATCTCAGAGGTGTCCTCTGTGCTGCTAACTGTAGAGCAGCGTTGCCAGTGTGCCCCGCTGCAGCTCTGGCTAGTTTAGCTTACCACCATTAGAGTGAGTGAAGGACTCTACAAGTACCGGCCATTTTAGTTCTGCAATATCTGTCGCCAGCCACCTCACTGCTGCCCTCTTATGGCTATCGAAGGCTTTTTTTTTTTTTTTTCTCTGAGTTTGGTTAACCTTTTTTAAACTGTTTTGGGGATAAGTAAGGAGGGCCATTTCTATGACTTTAATATTTAATCAAAGCGAAAGAAAAGCCAGACATCTGATCCTCCCAACCTGGATCAGAGTCAGCAGAGCCACCAACCTCATGAGCCACCATGTTTGAGGATTCTTTTATTACACAAAAGGTTTCAGGCACGACAGTTTCACAGGTTTCCATTTTGACCTTAATCCTACTGGAAGACAGAAAGGGAGAAATCCTTCCTTTCCCTTCCACCGAGAGATGAGCTTTGAAAGCATTTCTTTTTTCCTGAAAGCTGCTGGTTTCCTGTTAAACTTTGACCTAACACTCATCACCTTATGTGGTTTGCTTGTTTGAAGTTGCTTTCACCATAGAGGAGCATTCAAAGTGCTTCTATGGGATGGTGCTCTGTCCTCCCTAGCAACATTAGCAGATTCTAAAATAGTCAGCATTAAACGATGGAAGCGTCCCGTCTGCTCCATTGGTCCTTCTGAGGAAACGGGTCCTGGTTCTGCTCCTATGTCTCTTCTGTCCTGCTCTGGCTTTATTAGCTCCAGATAAAAAGTTCAAAAAGTATCTAAAGTCAAAGTCTGTAGTGGGAAAAGCAACAGCCCGGCTGTAACATTATTATGGGATATCACAGAGATCCTTCAGAGTTGGATGTGAGCTGAATAACTGAGGCAGCAGGATGTTTCCTGAGGTTCCAGGTCCAATCAGATCAGAACCTTTCCGTGGTCCGCAGACCTCCTTCTGATCTCCACATGATGGCAGAGTTCTCCAGCTTCCTGATTCCTGTGAGGAGAAAGTCAGCCATGATGTGGGGAGCCGTCTGCCTGGTTCCTGGGCCTTCAGTTGGATTCTACATGTTGCCCCAGTAAGGGGCAAAGTTCAGGAAAAGGAGAGAAAATGGGGAAAGAGCTGGAAAAAGCAGGACAGCTGTGAAAAGTGCAGATTAAGGAGGATTAAAGGAAAAATTGTGGGGAGGTGACGGTCTGGAGCGGAGCTCCTGTTAACTCCTCTCCTTCAACATCAGGCGGAAGTTATGCAGCTGATAAATGCTGGTGGACAACCTGGAGAACAGAGACAGTTTTGTTTTGTTTGGGCACATGAATGGGATCAAATGGAACCGTTACCATGGGAACCAGCCTACCTGCCGAAGGCGTTCATTAAGGCAACTATTTCCTGCCGGCTGAGCTGGAAGCCCTTGGAAGGGCTGTGTTCTGGCAGGTTCTGGATCTCCTTCTCAGAGAAGAGGATCTTCAGCGCCGTGCCTAGACCCTGGGTCTGAACACAGGACAGAACCATCAGCGGGTCACATGATCACACAAACATTCTCAGGTAAAGGTGGTTCATCTGCCCTCAGATTTACTCAGACCACTTCTTTTACAACATTTGGGTCAAAGGAACAGAACTTCTGCCTGGTAGAAACATACAGAATAGAAACAGCTCCTTGGTCCAGAAGCGGACTCTAGGCTACGAGCTGAAAAGATCGGTGAGGAGGAGCAGCCTGCTGAGTCAGAGGGCTGATGGGTATAAGAGCAGAGAAACTCACTGACCTGCAGCTTCCCCCACAGCCGACACTTACTGCAGCCCACACAGTCCATGATCCGCGAGATGTTTTTAAAATGGAGCCGGAATTCCTCCTGAGGGACACAAAACCAGACGATCAGAGGTCAGTTATTGGTTCTAAGCTTCCAGAACCTTCCTTCTACAGTTCAGCTTATAATGCAGCGATAGAGTTAATCCCTTCACGCTATCATCTCAGCCCTAACCCCTTTACAGGAGAGCAGCAGACCTCGCCTGTTCAGCCAGGCCAACAATTCCCTCTAACGACCCCCTTTCAGAGACATAGACAGGTATGGGGCATTGCAGACTAACAAAGAAGCCAAACGACCCCCATTCCAAAGGGGTGGACCCTTTATCCGTTCCAACTTGCATGTTTTTTAAACAAAAACAAGGCTTTGTTGGTCCACTCTATAAAACCTGGAACTCAACGCTGTTTCTGTCATTTGGAATTGAAAAAGCTTCAAACTAAGTCCAGTGGATTGCTTTTGTACTTGTTTGGAATTGCTTCTGCAGTGTTATCCATTCTCTGAGCTTTCACAGCCACTAACTGTACAGGTGTGCCAGGAGAAAGATGAAACTAGAACCCCATCTGTTCAGAAGAGCCTCACCTTTAATGTCTTGGCCTCCATTTTGTTTCCAGCAAACATAGACTTTTCATCGAAGTGCATTGGGAAAGCTCTGGAAGACAAGCACAGCGACTTTAGCGTCTGAAGAGCGGGCATGTGCTAGAAGAGAAGCTCCGCCCTCCTCTGATGACTTCTTACTTGATCTCATTGAAAACCTGCAGCAGCAGCTCCTTGGTGGCTCCGTCCTCCTGAGCGTTTCCAGTGTACAGGTTCACCACAGCTCGTTCAAAGTACGGCGCCACCTTGTAGAGAGCGCGCAGCTCTATGAGGTACAGGAAGTAGAGGTTCTTCAGCCGCCGGGTGCCCTCACCCTTCGTTTCAGCCGTGTCGAAGCGGCGGCGGAACTCCTGAATGTTGGGCCCCCATGTTGTTCGGCCCCAGCCCTCTGCCAGGACAGACAGGAAGCAGTTACATCGTCTCTGCATCAGCACATTGATCCTGCTTAGACCAGATCAGTGGCGCTCCTCACCGTCCAGCAAGAACTCTGCACACAGGTGGATGTTGATGCTGCTGTGGAGGCCTGAGATGAGTCGGTAGAAGACTCTTTTCTCCAAGCACAGACCTGAACACAGACAGAGAGAGGCAGGTTCATCACACCAGCCCAGCCCCACTTCCATTCTCCCCACATCAGACCCTTTAGTTTGGAGACTTTGTAAGCCTTGTTTAGTTTACCTTTAAGTCTAGATTAGAGCAAACCTTTATTGACCTCATTGATTCCAGCCCCATTTTAAAATCGAACGCTGTTTCCATGTTCCATGACCGCAACATTTCTGCTGGAATGATGAAGGCCCCTTCAGCAGCCAATCAGAATGCTTCCAGCTCTATTCCCCTGAACCATACCTGCTATTATCTGCCTTACAGTCATGGCCAAAGAGAATGACACAAATATTATATTTTCACCTGATCTGCTGCCCTCTGGTTTTCATGTGTGTATGTCAGATCATCACGTACAGAAATACAATTGCAATCATATTATGAGTAACAAAAGCTTTTAATGGCAGTTAAAATGAGTTAATGCAGCAAGTCAATATTTGCAGTGTTAACCCCTCTTCTTCAGGACCTCTGCAATTCTCCCTGTCATGCTCTCAATCAACTTCTGGACCAAATCCTGACTGATAGCGTCCATTCTTGCACAATCAATGCTTGCATTTGGTCAGAATTCCTAGGTTTTCGTTTGTCCACCCGTCTCTTGATGATTGACCACAAGTTTTCAATGGGATTAAGATCAGGGGAGTTTCCAGGCCATGGACCCAAAATCTCTCTCTTTTGTTCCCTGAGCCAGTTAGATATCAGCTTTGCTTTATGGCGAGGTGCTCAATCATGCTGGAAAAGGCATTGTTCATCACCAAACTGCTCTTGGATGGTTGGGAGAAGCTGCTCTGGGGGGACATTCTGGTTCTTTATTCATGGCTGTGTTTTTAGGTCAGACTGTGAGAGAGCCGACTCCCTTGGCTGAGAAGCAACCCCACACATGAATGGTTTCAAGGCTTTACAGTTGGCATGAGACCAGACTGGTGGTAGCGCTCACCTCGTCTTGCTGGTCTTTCTTGGCGTCCTGGAGCCTTTTTGGCAACAATGGAACCTCTCTCCTTGAAGTTCTTCATGATGCCATAGATTGTTGACTGAGGTGCAATCTTTCCAGCTGCGATTCTCTTTCCTGTTCGGCCATTTTTGCTCAGTGCAATGATGACTGCACGTGTTTCTTTAGAGATAACCATGGTTCACAGAAGAGAAACAATGATGCCAAGCACCAGCCTCTATTTAAAGTGTCCAGTGGTGTCATTGTTACTTAAAGGAATAGTACACCGAAAACATGATTAGCCTTCATTTTCTACTCACCCCCATGCTGAACAACACTCTGGAGTACTTTTTTGATATCTCAAATGCATCTGGAGATCTGGGAGGCTTCTTGCTGTCTGCTGACATTCAAATAATGGAGGTCTATGGCGCCCGAGGAAGAAAGGTCCATAAAAGTCCACAAAAAACGTGTCAATATTCCTCCATACTGCTCGTCCAATGTATTCCAAGTGTCCTGAGTGGGTAGCATCCAGAATTTACTCGAAACGAAGTCATTTAGAATGTTTTTAGAGCATAAACAGTAGTGTATAGGATTTCCTAAAAGCGCGTTCACGAGTCTACGGAAACCGCGGCAGACCAAACCAGATGAAAGTGCGCATTCAGGGTCTGCTCTGCCGATAATGCAAGCGTAGAAGAAGAAATGTGCTGTTTACCTGTGCAAAGAAAGAAACAACGAAAGAAAAATGTCTGAGGACTTCAGTGTTGAGGTAGAGCATGAGTTCTTTGCCGAGCTGAATGCGCACTTTCATCTGGTTTGGTCTGCTGCGGTTTCCGTAGACTCGTGAACGCGCTTTTAGGAAATCCTATACACTACTGTTTATGCTCTAAAAACATTCTAAATGACTTCGTTTCGAGTAAATTCTGGACGCTACCCACTCAGGACACTTGGAATACATTGGACGAGCAGTATGGAGGAATATTGACACGTTTTTTGTGGACTTTTATGGACCTTTCTGCCTCGGGCGCCATAGACCTCCATTATTTGAATGTCAGCAGACAGCAAGAAGCCTCCCAGATCTCCAGATGCATTTGAGATATCAAAAAAGTACTCCAGAGTGTTGTTCAGCATGGGGGTGAGTAGAAAATGAAGGCTAATCATGTTTTGGGTGTACTATTCCTTTAATGATGACAGATTGATCTGTCCTCATCACCACCCACACCTGTGTTAATGGAGCAATCACTCAAACCATGTTAGCTGCTCCTTTAAGGCAGGGCTGCAATGACGTTGAAATGTGCTTTGGGGGATAAAGTTCATTTTCAAGGCAAATATTGACTTTGTGATTAATTACTGTTACGCTGATCACTCTTTAGAACATTCTGGGGTATAATTGCCGTAATAAAAACTGAAGCAGTAGACTTTGTAAATATTAACATTTGAATCATTCTTCAAACTTTTGGCCATGACTGTAGTTTAAGTCCAGAGGAAAATAACTCCACCCCAGTGGATGGTTTCCATCAATAAGATGTGAAGGGCCAATAACAGAAAGGATCTGAACAGCATCAGCGATTCACTGGCAGGAGGCTGCAGCACCTCACTGCAAAAAAGATCAAGCAATAATAAAAAATGTCTGAAATTATATTTACTCTTAATTTTAGGAGGTAAATAAAATGATTTGTTAATGGAATGAATGTTTTTATTCTTAAAATATGATAATTAGATAATATGAACTAGAAATAAGACACAAATGTTTTTTTCTTAGTTTAAATGTAAATTGTTCCTTTGGCAAAGTGCCTCAATAACGTCCTGAATTCAAAAAATGCAATTATTTTAGAAAAAAATGACTTATTTAGATTAACATTTTTTGCAGTGTGAAAAAGACCAGCAATGGAGCAACAGCGGCCATCGTTCATCCATCCCAGCCAAGCTGGAAGAGGAGGCTGTTTAGCTTAAATCACAAAGCACAGAAAGTTAGCCTCCTTCAGGACCATGGAGAGCAGCAGCATGGGGTACGACCTCTTCAAAGGCTGACCTCACCGACTCGTCCCTCGAGGCCGCCGTAGGGTCGGCAGGAGCAACCTGACCTGAGGCCGACGCTAAGCTGTGAGCAGGAGTTACTACTCTCACCTTTCTGTTTTATTTGGTCTTTACAGCTTTTTTGGCAAATGAAAACATAATAAAAATATTTAATGTCTTTATTTTGAAGGTTTTATGTTGCTTGAGGAAAGGAAGTGCACCAACAGAACATGGAGACAAACCCAGAAGGTTGTTCTCCTTCAGCTTTCAGAGCGGCACAAAGAGCTCACCTTCTAGCCATTTGTAGAAGCCTTCCCCTGGGTGGTCAGGAACACAAACCAAAAGTTTAACTGGAGTCAGAGCAATGAAAAGGATGTCCTAAGGAGCAGACTGAGCTTCACTCACCATCATCATCCCCTGATAAGAGAGCAGCGGAGAAAAGAAAGGAGAAACCATTAAAATCAAACACATGGAAAAAAAACTAAATCATCTGCAGCATTTCAGATTTCTTGGTTTTCATATTTTCGACACACTTAATATCTGAGCTAATACTAATTCCATGATGAGACAGAGAGCTGCTGCAAAGCCCAGCCAATGTTCTGGTAAACCATGAAATGACCAATGATGGGAGTAGTTCCACTTCTCTACTTTTATCCTTCTTGGATCGGCAATGATTCTGTCTGACATCAAGGGGAGTGGCGGCCTGGTGGTTCGGGCATAGAGTTTGCAATCCTGAGCCCCACTCCCACAGACAATGCACAATGGCAGCCCACTGCTCCCCAAGGCGATGGGTTAAATGCAGAGGACATTCCATTGTACTAGTGACAGTGGAATGAACTCTCACAAACTCTTGATCTTCCAGCTGTTTGTGCAAGGCAAGGCAAGGCAAATTTATTTGTAGAGCACAATTCAGTACAAAGACAATGCAAAGTGCTTTACATGATTAAAATACAGGAAGATAAAACAGAATCAAAGTAAGTAGGAAAAAAAAAAAAAAATAAAATAAAAAATGCAGAAACAAAAGAGAATATTAAAAACAGTTGGACTAAAGAAAATATGTTTTGGTTGAACTGTTTAACTAGAACAGTCGAAGGCAATCGTAAACAAAAGTGTTTTTAGTCTTGATTTAAAGGAATTTGCAGGAATGTGTCTTTATACTCTTCACTCAGGGTCTGTGCTTTACACTGATGGTTCGCTCTCAGCAGTATGGCTCTTCCTGCTCTCGCTGCTGAATAAACTATATGTGGCTGATCATGTTCTGCCAAAGCAGAATGATTTTATTTCTTCCAGCTCACAAGAGGTGATGCTTTAACTCTTAATTTCTACCAAAAGGAATCCCTAAAGTATATCCAAAGCAAATATTTCATTGCATTCTGTTCAGTTTTGGATAAAGATCCAGATGAAAAGGTGCATAGATCTTTGAATATTTCTCTCTCATTGTTCTTGTTTAGGTCTATTTGAAAATGATGCAAGATTTTCGCTGTTTCCTTTAAATATTTCAATATTTTTGTTAGCATATTCATTCTATTTAGGTCTGGTTTGCCACTGCATTACAAAGCAGTGATGTAGGTTCTCTCTGTATTTTATTTTATATCAAAATCCTGTGAATTTAAATCTACTTTGACCCCTGAGCAGCAGTAACTGAGGGGTAAATAAAGCCTAAACTGCCAAAGCAGAAAGCAGAATGTTTTTGTTCTTTGCTTTTTTTTGGAGCAATGCAGATTTTATTGATTGTGTGTGATGAATAATTCATAGTAGATCAGGAAGAGTTTACTTTGGAATGGAAACCTTGGATGTCTAAAACCATTCCTTTATTTGGCATTTTGTTAGCTTATCCGCTGTGCTGAACTAGATCCACTATTTTCACATCTTTTAAGAGACAGTTTTTTTTATAAAGTAAGGCATTAATTCATTAAAGAATGTATTTGAATTCTCTAAATCAAAGTTTTCTGTCCAACAGCATTCTATACCCAGCTACTGTAGCATCTAGGATAGAGCTGTCAGTCTGGGAAAGAATCTGGTTCTTATTCCAAATTGTAAAGGTTCACTTTTCTTTTGCAACATAAAACTGAGTAAAGCTAGAATAAAACCTTTTTAAGTTTTATTCGAATAAAACCAACCTAAACTATCGCATATTGTAACGACTAAAATGTAACTAAAACTAATAATAGTTTCCATCCGGAAGACTAAGACTGAATCCAAGATGGCTGCCAGAAACAACATGGATTGTTGCAACAGTAAATTCTCTGAATGTTTGGGATTCAACAAAGCGAAACCTGGCATGGCCTCCATCACATGGCCGACCCAAAAATAAAAAGATCCTGAACAGTTTGGGAAACTGTTGCTGATTTGATCTTACTGGATGAAGCAGGAAATCTAGTTATGTTTGCAACGTAAAAGATGTGACGTGTTTAATTTACAGTCGACTCGTCAGCGGAGCAGAAGGATGTGGAAATGTTTCAGTCATCTTCTCAAACTAAATGTTTCAGTACGATCTGACAAAGTCAGAAGTTGCTTTGACTCACCTTTACTGGGAGCCAGAGGGTTCAGAGGTCGGTACACTGATCTGGGCCTGCAACAGGACAGCAAACAGCTTTTGAAGAGAAACGGACGGACAGACAGACACACAGGCAGGCAGACAGACAGACAGGCAGGGAAACAGGCAGACAGACAGGCAGACAGACGGCTGGTTCTGTCCACTCCAATGGTTGGTCTGATGCGGGAGTTTTTCTGTAAAACAGAGTGAAGTTGTTTCTCTGTCTCACTTGAAGCAGTTTTCCTCGTAGATGCTGTTCCACACTCTCCATGCAGAGGCGCCCTTATAGCCAGTGTAGCGCTCTGGATTCAGCAGCAGATCTACATACTCGGCATCTGGAGAGGTTTCATCTGTTTCACATAGAAAACAAACACTTAGATTAATGTGGTTCCACAGCAGAGACAAGCTTTCATTTCTAGTCAACAAGCTGCATGAGCTACCAGGCTCTACAGGTGCTGGTCATAAAATTAGAATATCATGAAAAAGTAGATTGATTTCAGTAATTCCATTTAAAAAGTGAAACTTGTATATTATATTCATACATTACATACAAACTCATATATTTCAGATGTTTATTTTGTTTAATTTTGATGATTACAAATGACAACAAATGAAAATCTCAAATTCATCATATCAGAAAATTAGAATATTACTGAAGACCAATAAAAACAAAGGATTTATAGAAATGTTGGCCAACTGAAAAGTATGAACATGAAAAGTATGAGCATGTACAGCACTCAGTATTTAGTTGGGCCTCCTTTGGCCTGTATTACTGCAGCAATGCGGCGTGGCATGGAGTCCATCAGTCTGTGGCACTGATCAGGTGTTATGATAGCCCAGGTTGCTCTAATAGTGGCTTTTAGCTCTTCTGAATTGTTGGGTCTGGTGTATTGCATCTTCTTCTTCACAATACCCCATAGATTTTCTATGGGGTTAAGGTCAGGAGAGTTTGCTGGCCAATTAAGAACAGGGATACCATGGTCCTTCAACCAGGTACTGGTAGCTTTGGAACTGTGTGCAGGTGCCAAGTCCTGTTGGAAAATGAAATCTGCATCTCCAAAAAGTTGGTCAGCTGCAGGAAGCATGAAGTGCTCTAAAACTTCCTGGTATGTGGCTGCGTTGACCCTGGACCTCAGAAAACACAATGGACCAACACCAGCAGATGACATGGCACCCCAAACCATCACTGACTGTGGAAACTTTACACTGGACTTCAAGCAACGTGGATGAAGTGCCTCTCTTCTTTTCCTCCAGACTCTGGGACCTTGATTTCCAAAGGAAATGCAAAATTTACTTTCATCAGAGAACATGACTTTGGACCACTCACCAGCAGTCCAGTCCTGTTTCTCTTTAGCCCAGGCAAGACGCTTCTGACGCTGTCTGTGGTTCAAGAGTGGCTTGACACAAGGAATGCGACAGCAGAAACCCATGTCTTTCATACGTCTGTGTGTGGTGGTTCTTGAAGCACTCACTCCAGCTGCAGTCCACTCTTTGTGAATCTCCCCCACATTTTTGGATGGGTTTTGTTTCACAATCCTCTCCAGGGTGCGGTTATCTCTCTTGCTTGTACACTTTTTTCGACCACATCTTTTCCTTCCCTTCGCCTCTCTATTAATGTGCTTGGACACTGAGCTCTGTGAACAGCCAGCCTCTTTAGCGATGACCTTTTGTGTCTTGCCCTCCTTGTGCAAGGTGTCGATGGTCGTCTTTTGGACAACTGTCAAGTCAGCAGTCTTCCCCATGATTGTGTAGCCTATAGAACTAGACTGAAAGACCATTTAAAGGCTTTTGCAGGTGGTTTGAGTTAATTAGCTGATTAGAGTGTGGCACCAGGGGCCATCAATTTTGAACCTTTTCACAATATTCTAATTTTCTGATATGATGAATTTGAGATTTTCATTTGTTGTCATTTGTAATCATCAAAATGAAACAAAATAAACATCTGAAATATATGAGTTTGTATGTAATGTATGAATATAATATACAAGTTTCACTTTTTAAATGGAATTACTGAAATCAATCTACTTTTTCATGATATTCTAATTTTATGACCAGCACCTGTACATCTGTCTGCTGCTGGCTCCACTCTCACCCACTTACCAGTTTACATGGTGACTGATGAATGCAGAAGCCTATTTAACCTTTTAACCAGATAAGTCCTGTTGACATGAAACCTGTTTTTACCAGAAAGGCTCGTCTAAGAAGGCAACACCGCAGCTAGAATACTGGAGAAACAAAGAAATGAAAAGCTGGCTCATTGAGACACACTGGTTCTGTTTGACGATGACTCCATCCTGGAGGAAGGCATCAGCTGGCCAGCTGACGTCAAGATGTTTTTCATAGTTTAGTCCTGTTTCTCTCCTAGACATAGCAATGAGCTCAGCTTCAGCTTTGTGCTCCATTTCTTCCCTCTTTAACTGGCTCAGAGCTCCTCTGCTAAACTGTTCCTTTCCCAGCCAGCCACTGATGAAGCCGTTTAGCGTCTCTAACATAGAAACTATTTATAGATCAGAGCTTCTATGTTCTGTTTCTATGTCTGCTTCTGTCTCCTTGAACCCCAGTCGGCCTCAGCAGATGGCCGCTCACACTGAGCCTGGTTCTGCTGGAGGTTTCTTCCTGTTCAAAGGCAGTTGTTCCTCTCCACTGTCACTACAAGCATGCTTAGTGTGAGGGATTGCTGCAGAACAGACCTGCCCAATGTTCAATTCTATTAAGTTTATTTCTATAGCACACATTCACATCATGTCATCTCCAGGCACTTTACAGAATCAGTTCACCAGATCATCCAATCAGATTGATTCAAAGTTTTCTATCTAAGGAAAACCAGCTGACTGCATCGACTCATTGACTCTTCAGCAATCCCTCACACTAAGCATTCCACAGTGGGCCACAAAGTGGGCCCAGGCAGTTGCTGAACTGCAATGACCTGAATCAGCATTGAAAACGTGCAGAAGAGCAGGTAACCTCTACCTGCTGAGGAGGGAATCCTGACTGGATCCAGTCAGCTGGTTTTCAGTCCAACCATATCTACATATAGCATATCTAGGCTCTGTTCGAATTTATGGGCTGTGTCCTCCTAAGGCCAGATTCTAAGGACGATTATGTCATAGCGCGGCGCCGAGGTCTGGCCGGATTACAAGACTCGATGTGAAGGACGGGTCCGATGTATCCTCGCTATCCAGGATTCATTGCGAGACCAAGCAATGGCTGCTCCGTGATCAGAGGAAAGGTTAGTTGGCGCGAACAGTGGTGAAAGTTGGAAGTTCAGTTTAATATGATACAAGTCTGTGAATAGTTCCATCTGAAATGAATGAAAATAGTTGTTTTAATGGTTATAGAGTAAGATATGTGGCGGTAATGTTTGATTTATCTAAAGGTTTTAATCTGTTACTGTGTAAATGAGTTTGGCTGGAATTTAAGGACAGATTCTAATAGATCTGCAGAGTGGGGACTATAAAGCTGATAGGAGTTTCATTTTTAATTGTTATTTTGCACAATTTGCTTGTTTTAATTAAGTATATTTGTTATTATAAGAGACATATTTTTATACATACATTGTTTATTTACTTATATCTTTCTACCCCTTTTATAGAATAGAACAGAATAGAAAATCTCTTTATTTTCTCACAATGGGGAAATTCGGATGTTTACAGCAGCAAAAATCTTTTTGAAACAAATGGTCACACAAATTTGGACCTAAGAAATATCTATAAGAATAATATTATAGTGAAGAGTTAAAATATAAACAATAAAATCCTGTAAAGTGTTTTAACAATATAAAACTGGAGAATAAATAACTAATATGCAGCTATGGACATTTTTACAGTAATTAGAAAATAGCAGCAACATCAGAGATGTGCAGAATGACAGCAGCAGGTTATTTAACTGACTAAGGTTTCTATCATTACATTTGATTTGATTTGTTCCTGCTCCCGGTGGTTGGAACCTTTATTCCACTCTGGATTCTCATGACTGTAGTCTTTGTTCACTTTATAATAAAAAATAAATAAAAAGAAACAGCTTTGAAAAGTTCGGTATTCATTCTTTTCCTGCTTTGTGTGTCAACTGTCACGGTTGCTAAGCGACAGAGCGTACAGCAGTAAAACCCGCCGAAGGCTGGACCGGTTTGAATTCACAGCCAAAACTCTTCCGGTCTCCTTATTTTCACGGAGTTGGAAGGATCCAGTCTAGGTAGACCGGATCCTTGGAAGACGCAGCCCAAGAATTTGAACAGATCTCTACTCTCCCACTGGAAACGTTCTAGTAGCTGATGTCATTTCCTGTTTTATTCTTCTTTCCTAGTGAGGGCAGCGATGGAGGCGTTCCTGAGGAGCAGCAGACCTTACCGTCTAGCTCACAGAAGTAATCCTGGGCGTCATCGTGCCTCGCCCAGTCAGCAAACGCCTCTTTGCTCTGGTTACTGGAACAGAAAATAGTGGAGATTCAAGAGTGTTACTGGGACAGACTGGGACCACTGTTTACCAATCCATTGGGTGGGGGGGCAGCAGCTTGTATTACACTATTAAGGAGCAGGATGGTCTGAGCTTTTGTTCTTAGCTGTAACCATCTAATGTCGTCCTAAAGACTGAGTATGTGCCGCGTGAAATGCTGCTAACAGCAAACTTCAGCACTACAAAGCAGGTCCAGATAGAAAACAGAAGGTCTTACAGACTGGTTTACACCCAGAAACCAGGTTGTCTGCATGTGTGTGGCAGCACATTGCAAACATAACCAGATTTCCTGCTTCATCCAGTAAAATCAAATCAGCAACAGTTTCCTAAACTGTTCAGGATCTCTGTTTATTTTTGGGTCGGCCATGTGATGGAAGCCATGCCTGATTGCTCCTCTTGCGTTGTGGTGGGGAATAACAGCGCAGACCACGCTTCTAATCTGAGCATAAATGAAAAATACCTGCGACAAGCTCACTGTGACACACTGCTGCAGGAGGATAACAGCCCTTTAGACCATGTTTATTTTCATTTTCTACACACAGTGTGTACAAAATGACATGTGGTTTTGTTTAGCTTTCAGAACATTTCCATTCCATTAAGAGCAGCAGTGATCAAACAGTGTGGGAGGAAAGACGGTGCAGAAATGCATTGATATGGAAGTTCACAGCATTAAATATATATGGTGCAAATATGCAGTGTTTTGGTTTGGTGTTAAAAATACAGCATATTTGCACAAGGTGGTGGGATCTACCGCCTTGTTTGTCTGGTTCTGGTTTCTCTTCATTCTGCAGTCTATTCATCGTGTTTAAGCAGTCAGATTTTATGGTATCAGCATTAAACTCAGTTCAGACCAGCTGCCATCTGACATCAACCGACTACAGGAAGAGCAGGAAGTAGTGCTGCTGATCATTTCCCAGCACTGAGCCGTTTGAGGCAGCTGTGGACAAGCAGGTTCATGTTCAACCTGCCTTCCAGCACTTTATATGAAAACGAGCTGCTGCAGCGGACAGCAGGAGGAGGAGAGAAGCTGTGCTCTGACCTCAGGGTGCTGTTGATGGCGCCCAGCTTGCTGGCCTGCTCACACTCAGCCTCGTCCGGCATGGTGTTGGCTGCCTGGGAGTACTGGATACACAGAGGCGGCAATAGTTAGCATCAGATAATACAGACAATTACAGCCTCACATCCTCCAACAGACTAAAGAGAGCTTTACGGGAGATCTGATTCTGATGGAGCTTTCTTCCTGTAAAGGTGAATCCATGATAAACCAAACTCCCCAGCATGGTTTAATAACTGGGAGCAATGGAACATCCGGACTGACAGATGTCTGACTCATTCATGGCTGATCTTAACTGGATCTGCTGCTCACATGTAGGCCTGCAATTAACCATTAGTTTGCAAATCGATTCATCTGTTGATTAGTTTATTAATTAATCCATTAATAATCAGACAGCCAAAGCTTCCTTAAAGAAGATTTTTTTTTTTACAAAATCAAACCAGGTGAAACTAAAACTTTTCCACTTGAGTTCTGGATCGAGCAGATTGACATGGAAATTATTTTTTACAATCGTGGTATAGTTCCTGCTCTAAGTGGGTCGCTCTGTCAGCTGAAGGCTTGTTTTACACTCTCTATATTCCTGATAATGATGAATCCATTACTAAATTAGTTGACGATTATTTCAATAATCAATTATTCTGATTAATATCTTCGGCCCAAACCAATCCTTCCTCTAGGTTATGGGTCAGCACTGTTCAAAGAGACCAAAAAAAACAAAAACAGATCTGTGTGGATCTGCAAAGATGTAAAAGTGTTATATAGGCCTCTAAGTGTATATTATCAAATTGATTAAAAAGGCCTAAATACATAATAAACATTCATGATTAAATGTTTTTTCCCCTGCAGTGCATCTGGGAAAAAATGACACCATGGGACTAACCAGCTCTACCATATTTGGTGATTTAAGTTGAACCTCCATGGAAATACAGAAATACAATAAAAGATTAGATTTTTGGTGTTATTTTTATTTTGAGGATTTGAAAGAAAGGGAAATATGCATAACAGGACTCCTGTAGTTTCAAACCTCCTTATGGATATAAAATGCAGTCCTCTCCAAAGCACTGTAACAATAGAATCCTCTTTCCCCTCCTTATCGGGGCAATATGTTAAGAAAACGCAGCCTGCAATAACAGCCTTTAATAAGGTACAGTGGGGCAAAAAAGTATTTAGTCAGCCTCTAATAGTGCAAGTTCTCCCACTTAAAAAGATGAGAGAGGCCGGTAATTTTCATCATAGATATACCTCAACTATGAGAGACAAAATGAGAAAAAAAATCCAGAAAATCACATTGTCTGATTTTTAAAGAATGATTTGATTTACTTCACACCAAGCTGTTTACCTATTGCAGATTCAGACTTCCCAGCCTGGTGCAGGTCTATAATTTTGCTTCGGGTGTCCTTTGACAGCTCTCTAGTTTTGGCCATGGTGGAGTTTAGAGTGTGACTGTTTGAGGTTGTGGACAGGTGTCTTTTATACTGATAACGGGTTCAAACAGGTGCCATTAATGAAGGTAACGAGTGGAGGGCAGAGGAGCCTCTTACAGAAGAAGTTACAGGTCTGTGAGAGCCAGAAATCTTGCTTGTTTGTAACTGACCAAATACTTATTTTCCACCATATTTTGCAAATAAATTCTTTAAAAATCAGACAATGTGATTTTCTGGATTTTTTTTTCTTTTGTTCTCCTAAACACTATATTTGAAAAAGCTACATTGAGCCTCAAGGCTGCACTAAAGAGCCGGTGGTCTGTCAGGTTAGCATACCCGTCAGACCAGCATACCCATAGTCAATACTTCAAAGGGTGTGTATCCCTTTATTCACGTACAAAAAAACGATGTAATGACTTAATTTATGGTGTTTGAAGCGTTTGGTTATCTGACCTTGACTAAAGGGATACACGCCCACTGAGGTACTTTAAAGTCTATTTTTCGTAGAAACTAAAGGGATAAACATAAATCTGACATCTTGCGCATGCATATTGACTACAGATATGCTGATCTGACAGGACACCGGTTTTGGGTTGCTGACCCCCACTCTGGGCTTTAACGATGTGGTTTTAGAGCTTTTCTTACCTTGTTATAGTTTCCAGACTTGATGCCAATAGGGACTTTACTCTGCAAAGCAACATCCACACAGTGAGCACCAAACAGAAACCTCAGCAGATGAGTTTAAAGCAACCCCTAATGATTCCCAGCTCTGACCTCGGGGCAGGGCTCCACATGGCAGTCTTTGATGGAGCAGTGTTCATCATCAGGCCAGAAAGGACAGTGACGCTTCAGGTTCACCTGGAAAACACAGGCCTACATGGATAACTGCCTCTTTAAGGGAAGCTTTCATTCTGCTCTGTTTCCATGTAGAGCTACCAGCACACCGAGCTGCTGGACAGGAAGAGAAAAGCAGCAGGCGGCGTGGCGCTGCAGCTCTTACCCTGTAGTATCTGAAGTAGTCTCTCTCAGCTAGCTTTGTGATGCGAGGATAAATCTTGAAGTTGTTGAAAACGTCGATGCTTTCCACGTCGCAGAAGCAGTCGTCTAGAACCCCTGTGAGCTGGAGCAGAGCAGACAGATGAGCTGCACATACTCACCCTCCTTCAGCTCACAACAATAACATCTGTGTCTCTTCCAAAAAACACATTTAACAGTCTAATAAATATTATCTACAAGCCAGAGGAAAATTGGCCCCAAACGTTTATTAAAAGAATCAATTAGAAGATATGAAAACAGGGTTATTAGTCACTTCCCTCTGGCAGCAGGCTGCGGTCCATCAGGACCAAAACCTCACGCCATCAGGAACAGTGTCTTCCCACCCGCTAGCAGCCTTATCAACAAGGCCCAGAGACATGGACACTATCAATCAGCTGGTTTTCATTAGATAGAAAACTCTTAATTAGTAATGGCTGCATTAACAGTGATGCGTGGGTTTATGCATGGAGCCCATAGAGCTAAACACTGCATCGGTGCGCGTGTCGTTTCTAGAAAGTCATGTGACCGATCCAGGAGTCGTTTCTAACTGACTGACTCACTAAACTGGGTTTAATAACATATCTGTCAACATGATGCATCTGCTACAAAAATACCTTATCTTTGCAATTTATCATTAAAATGATCCAGAATTTTGGAGCAGCCTAAAAGGAATAGGAATGTTTCAGCTGTTTTTATATTCTCATTGTGTCATCCTTTTCCTCTCAGTTATAACTCAACTTATCTGAATTAAAGTTCATCTCAAATTTACTCTTAGTTTATTTGCTATTTTTATTGTACTTATTGTTTTAAAATTATGATTTCAAATCCTAGACCATTAGCATCCTCATTCACATTTCCCCCTAAATTTTCACCATGTGATATAAGTTTACATTATTTATTGACTAGATCTAAAAATATCACAATATGTTCAATTTAAACATAGAAATGAAATAATACAATATAACCTACAATAGCTTAAATGATATCATTGTTCTAGGTCACCAAATATATTCAGTTTAGTCTGTCCAATCAGCTGCCTGTAGTGGCTTTAAATGTCCAGCAGGTGTCAGTATTCTGTCAGACAGTATCAAGGCAGCATCAATACAGTTTGGCTTCAAGATGCTTCTTTAACCATCACTACTCTGAATCAATATCACTCTATGATCTGGTTGAACTGTAAAGTACCTTGAGATGACATGTGTTGTGAATTGGTGCTATAGAAATAAACTGAATTGAATCTTATATTGTATATAGCTATAAACTCTGACTAAAGCACCCTCAACACCAAGTCAAATTCCTTGTAAGTGCAAACCTACTTGGCAATAAACTGGCTTCTGATTCTATTAATGCTACAAATGCTTCTCTGCTGGTAGGGAAAGGATTTTCGCCTGGAAGTACAACCATAAATCAATCAGAAGGCATGAGATAAAACTGGGCCACGCACCAGAACCTCAGAACCTTCTCTAGCCCTTTCCACCCGTACGCCAGGAGACATCATGTCAGCCTCACTGACACCATTAAACCAAAGCTATGTGATCAAACCGGCTCACGTGAGAACCAGACATTCAGGAAAGGCCTCCTCTCTGATCTAAAGCCACTGGAACGGCTCTGGTTCCCTGTTGGACCTGGAAACAGCAGAAGGAGGTCAGAGAACGGGGCTCAGTAAAACCTGCGGTAAAAAAGGTCGGTTCAGTTGCGTCGGACACGCTCCGGTTCGGTTCAGTTGCGTCGGGCACGCTCCGGTTCAGTTGCCTGTGCCATTTACACTAAACTTATCTTGGTTACCGTGCTCAGACCGATCTCAGCACAGTTTCAACAGGGTAGTGGAAATGAGGCCAAAAAGATCTGCCTCCCATTCTACTTTTAGAAGTTCTAGGAACCACTAGTAAACCTGCAGATTGTTGCCCATGGTTACCTGTCTAATATTCAAATATTAGTAACTTAGAATTATGACAAAGTAAGATAATCATATTGGAGGGATTCACTCAGCTGAGAAAACAGTGAAATTATCAAATTAAAGAGCTTTAAATTGATGCATTAATTGTTAGAGAATAAAGCAGTGAAAGCTCAGCGCTCACTAGCGTAGCTCACTACAGACAGGCTGCATCTCACTCCTATTTGCATAAAGAGCTACAGCTCCGTATCTCTGGAGTTAAAATGAATGTAAACAGGTTGTTAGCATTTAGATCCATTTCTACTAAAGGGAAACAGTCAGCCCCCCCCACACACACACACAACACAACAGTGCCTATTAAGGTGAAACTGTCCCAGCAGCTGATCCACGACTCAACAGGCCACCCACCATATGTGACTGACCACCAGTCCCTTTATCAGGGAATTGCAAAATAATATTTACTTTAATCAGTTAACACTAACAAATAAAACATTTTAATTAACTTACATGATTGATCTTTTCATTTATGAAAATAAAAGATGAAAAGCAGAGATATGGAGAATTTGCTAATAAGGCTGGTTTGAGTTTTAAACATTAAGATGAGATTAATGGTTCCCAGAAGAAGCAGAAACTAATGACCTCTGACTGCAGCAGTCCACTGAATGTCAGCAGCGGGACTAAGAGCCAAACTCTCCTCAGCATCTTTCTTCTCTCCTTCTTCCCATATGTTGGAGCAGAGCAGAGCAGAGCAGCTGTGGTGCTGTGGGCTGAGCCTAACACCCAGCTGTAGTTCTGGAAGGAACCGCGTCCCTAGGAAGGCACTGACATCCTGGGAGGTAAAAACTACAACTCCCAGGAAGCAGACCGAGGGCAGCCAATGAGGACAAACCACGATCAGCTCAGCCCGGGCACAGACTACAGCTGTAGGGGTCCGGAGGAGCCCGCTGGCTAAAGCTCGGACTCAGTTATTAGAAAGCAAAAGATAACGGTAACCATGGAGACGGTAGATGGAGCCAAACAGCGGGCAGAAAATGACAGAAGTTGGTGTTTAAAGCAAAGCTTACATGGCAGAGGCAGCTCTGCTCCGGGCTGGACCAGGAGCCGCTCCGCTCCTCCTGCTGTGTCTGCGGTCTCCCGCTGTCCTGCTGGAACCAGGCAGAGACCAGGTCCCTGAGGAAGCAGACCGACAGCAGAAGCCAGCAGGCCTGCCGGGTTCTCCTCCACATCCCGCTGCGCTGTCAACCACGGCCAGGAAAACACTTCTTCCGGTCTGCCCCCGTTAGCAGCGAGCTAACCCCGCGGCGACAGCTGCAGAGAGGAACCAGCTCTGACCGCAGCAGCAGGAACAGGACACGGCCTTCTAAGTCCAACCAAGCTTCAGTTCACCGTCGATAAAAACACAGAAATATCTGTCTTCCTTCCTCACGACGCCCATCGCTTCCTCTTCCTTCTTCTTCTTCTTCTTGTTTTTTTTTTTTATTCTTCTTCTTTTCTATTATGGCGGATCGCAAGCAACTTTAAGCTGCATAGCGCCATCTACTGAGTGTGTAGCAACATTACTTTACATAAAAATCTATTTTATTTTGTATTCTGTAGATAAATAAATAATGCTTTCCTGTATCTGTCAATATCATTTATATTTCGCTCATTTCCCAACATTCCTCCCAGACTCCATTCTTTTCCTGTCCTTCCAACCATTCTTCTGTTTTCCCTTTCATGTTTATAAGTTTTACAGTTCATCAGTATGTCTTCTACATTGTCCTTTTCTCCACATCCTTCACATTTATTGTTTTTTTTCCTCCCTATTAAATATAAATTGTCATTTAAATAGGCACGAGCCACTATTAATCATTATTACTTCTTCCCTTCTGCTTCTCTCATTAATGATTTTATTTAATACTGATTTTTGTACCTTATATAATCCTCTTCCTTTCTTATCTTCGTTTCACCTGTTTTGCCTTTTTCCATTTATTTACTCTTAATAAGTTTCCCTTCCCCTCTACCAAAGGAATTGTAATTGTTTTTAACCCCTCTAAAGCCCTTTTTCCTAATATATCTGCTTGGGATGGTGAGATGAGATGTCACCACCTACTGGTGGAAAGCAGAACTACAGTTAGTAATACAATCTGTGGTTTTTTGCTATATTGTTTTTCTTGTTTTTCCCTTTTAAGTTCATTTAAAATTTTTAATGGTTGGAGTGTAAAATAAAATCTTTTGTAATTTTTTTAAAGTGTAAAATTTCTTAGAACAATCATTTAAGGTGCATAGTTTTTCTGCCATTTTAGTGAAATAAACTCAAGCAGACAGTGAAAGTGTTTGTGAAAATTGGGCAATGACGAGCACAATGAGAGGTGTTCGTCTTTTTTATTCAAACATAATAGTTTTTCCACAGTTTTTTGGTTTTAATCGGGTTGGAAGTTGTGTTTAACCAATCGTTTGGCCAAACTGACCTCATTCGGCAACGTTTTTACCCAATATATATTTTTACTAGGGCAAACCAATGCAAAGTAGTCTCATCAGCCAAAATAATTTAGTGTAATCGCTATCAAAAGCCAGAGGCGGGTCTTGAACCATCAACCTATAGAGTGGAGCTTATGTCTGACAGATCACACCACTGATGTGCACAATATCAATAGGGAGAAAGTACTGATTAATACTGAGCTGTTTTCCTTATTTTCCATCTCTTCTCTCCAAACTATACGTTTGCTTTCAGATTTAGATATAATTTTACTGGCATATCAATATCTTCTCCTCTTTAGCCAACCCACCTGCTCTTTCATTTCCCAAAATACCTCCAGCAGGAGTCCAAACTAAAATGACATCTTTATTTTGTTCACATATTCTATGATGACCAGCATTCACCTCATAAATGCAGATAAATCAATCAAAGCTGATTAAAGGACTCTGCCTCTTCTCACTGCAAGCACCTGAACGTCTCCAAAGTATTCTGACCTGACACCCTAAAGTGCCACCTAAGTTCCATACACAGTCAGTCTATCATACACCTAGATTTAATTCAGAATTCTGAGATTATGGTTAGAATTCAGACTTTTTTTCCCATATCAAACTCAAATGAAAGAAAAACTCAGTAAGTTTTTTCTTATTTTTATCCAGTGGCCCTAACCTTCTTGCATACTGTCCTACTCTGCCTATTGTCTAAACATATCATTTGACTTTTCTCTTGATCTCATTTTTTATTTTCACATTTAAATCTATACCACTTGCCATATATATCAGCCATCTCCATACCTGACTCAATACTGCCTCATGGTGAATGCAGCTCAAGTAACTAATTTAGTGCTATATTTATCTTACAGGAAATACTATAGATCTTCCAAAACATTGCTGAGTACATTGGTGAAAATAAACATCATTGATAAAACAATTGATATTTCTCACAAACACTAACCTCTGATATTGTCTTATAATAAGTGTTTCAACTAAAATAACAAAAAATGACAGACATGTTCTTCCAACATGCAAAGGATACCATTTTTATTTTTTTTTCTTCACACAGAATAATCCTTTTACTTTCTGAAGTATTCAGAAAAAAAAAATTTCTGGAACAGCAGCCATGAAGAGCTTTCCAGTCTCCGCTTCTTTTAACGTTTCCTCAGATTAACATTTCTGCTTGTTTTTATTAACCATACTGCTGTCATGGAGAGATGCTAACTTCATCAATAATGATTGTGGCTGTTTTTGTTATTTCAAAAACAGCCACATGTACGTATGTAAACCCAGGTTTTTTTTTTTTCATGTATATTTCTATTTGTTCCCACTTCAGACGGTTTTTCTGTCCTCAGATTCAAACAGATGTGAAAGAATGGTAGAGGGGCGGCTCTGGGGGGTTTAAAGCTCTAATTGGGCTCATTTTCATTTACAAGTGAATCAAATAAATCCTCAAATCCCACATAATGTTCTAACAGAACACATTTATTTCATGGTTATTTTCTAGCCCAGAAGATTGAGCTTAATCTAAAGTTATTCTGTTCATAAATTATCATTTTTAGAACAAAACAAAATTAAATGTTGGTTAACTGTGTATAAAATTTGATAAGTATAGAGTTTAATGGAACAGCTGGAGTGTTCTGAGAGAGTTTAAGCCTTTCTGCTCTGGCCGACTCAGTGGATAAGGAAACAGAAACAGGGGAAAACAGATTTAAATCAGATCTCTGTTAAACCAGCTAATGCATTTACTGAGACCATCCAGTATATAAATGTTTTTTTTACATCACATGTGAACCTTTCCTTACATTTGTCTCGTCCTCCTAACTGGTTTTCCAGTGGACTGCTTTCATGTGTATACTGGCCCCATCTAACTGCACTAACATGTGCTGCATGCTTTTTTTTTTTTAGCATGACGACTGCGAGTTTAATTAAAAATGTATTTTTTTTATTACTGTATGATGGAACCTTTTCATTAAGCTGGAGCTGGGATTTTGTGTGAAGGAAGGAAATTATCTTAATCGATTAGTTCAGCCAGAGCTCCTCTCACCACCTGAATCCACCAGTCGCACAAATCAAGTATTTTATTTTGGTCCATGATGCTCCGTCCACCTGGAGCCTTTGGCTCTCTCCTTTTTTAACAGACAGACACACTGTGATGACCTCTGCACCAACTCTCAGCTCAAATGGCTAAATGTAAGAGTTTAATTTAAATATATTAAAAAAATCTATGCTTTTTTGCATAATCCAATTTAAATAATGAATAAATTATGTATTATAGATGAAGAAAATAAATAATAACTACAGTATAAACACTTTCTAATGACATTATGACATTATGACTTGCATCGCCCGGCCAGCCCTGACTGTCAGCAAGTAAGGAACATTCATCAATTTTCAAACCATTTATTAACTCTTTTTGACATTGAAGATTTAAAATTAGGGGATTCTTATAATAAAATGCATAATTTCTTATTTGATTCTGCAGTGGGACAACTGTCTGTCTGCCAGCATGTAAAACCAGAATGTTTTACTGTGGTGTAATTGGCACCTGGCATCACTTCAGTGATGATAAGGTAAAGAAGTCTAGCTGTAAAGGTGTAAAAGTTCCAATGAAAATCGTAAAGCACCAATGAGGTTAAAGTGTCCAGTGATGAGGAGGATCTGTGTTCTGATGAGGAGGAGCGACCTGCAGCTCTGTCTTCTTTACTTTATGACTTCAGCTCAGTCTCTTCCTCCCCGCCGCCTGCTGCGCTGCCTGGTATGTGCCTGCAGCCAAAGGTAGAATCAAATTAAGAAGGGAAATCCCATTTGGGAGATTTTATCACCATCTATTTATTTTTAAATCCTTTTTTTTAAACAAGGTCATTCAGGGTTTGGGCTCTCTGATATTTTAAGCTTTACATCAGAGCTTTCTTTACTTTACACACTACCTCTGCTTTTCATTTCCTCACCTCTTTCTCAGGGTTAACCTGGAGGGAGGAACAGTCAGGGATAATGAGCCCGGTCACATGATTCTCCTTTAACCAGCACGCTGTCCTCTGTGTCTTTATTTCACTCACTTTGAACTCTACGTTCAAACTGTCATTTCTTTTCCTTCCTCTGTAACTATCCTGGTGTTTTTCATAGCTTATTGTGCTAAGCTGGCCATCAGAGATTCCTGAATAGTTTGCCTTCTGCATTTACCTTCTCTCCTCAACATCAAAAATGTTTTCTGGCAGATGGATGTTGAGAGTTTCTGGGAGCAGAAAGACCAAGCTTCCGCTGATGATCCCAGTCCCAGCGAAGATCACGGGAGGCAGGAGAAGCCAGACGTCATCCAGCAGCATTATCATTGGGGCTAGGGAACTTCCAAAGCGACAGAGACAGGAGGTGTAGCCTATACCGCATTGCCTGGCCCATAAAAAGAACAAACAGAATATATTTGAGCATGTTACAAGTTGATTTATTTTGACACTTTCCTTTAATCCTTTAATACGCAGCCACTCTCAAACTCCTGGTAGAACACCCAGTTTCCTCATTTAAATCGGATGGACCAAACCTGTTAGATAATTTATTCCTTTTGCATGCAAACGTTGAAGATGATACTACTTACTGCACAGGCAAATTAGCACTCTTAATTTCTGTTAATAGCTTCACCTTTCAATTCATTGCAGTTTATTTCTATAGCACTTTACATCACATGTCATCTCAAGGCAGTTCACCAGATCATCCAGGCAGATTGATTCAAAGATTTCTATTTAAGGAAAACCAGTTGATTAAATCGACTCATCGTCCTCTGACATGGGAGCTGGCTCGGAGCTCGTCTGCCTGGCTGTGTGTTTCCTGGACGGGCCGCCTGTGGAACTGGTTTACAGTTGCATTTTATATCTATGCTTCTTTTTCTATGTCTGCTTCTGTCTCCTTGAACCCCAGTGGGCCTCAGCAGATGGCAGCTCACACTGAGCCTGGTTCTGCTGGAGGTTGCTTCCTGTTCAAAGGGAGTTTTTCCTCTCCACTGTCGCTACAAGCATGCTTAGTGTGAGGGATTGCTGAAGAGTCAATGAGTCGATGCAATCAGCTGGTTTTCCTTGGATAGAAAACTTTGAATCAATCTGACTGGATGATCTGGTGAACTATAAAGTGCCTTGAGATGACATGTGATGTGAATTGGTGCTATAGAAATAAACTGAACTTCTCAACAGCAGATGTTGGATTAGCAAAGAAATTAAATTAGAATAACTTAAACTCAAGCTTGGGTGCTGCAGTCCATCCTATGGCACCTACATTGGGTTCTTAAACAGAAAATCAAACTTTCTATCCTGAAGTGTGGAAAAACAAACGCAAAGATTAACACTTTTTTCTGTAAAACAAAACAAAAGACAAAGAACAGGCAAAGTTAGGGCAGTATCATTACATGTTAAATATTTGCATGTAACATCAAGGTGAATGCTTTATATATACACTATATTGCCAAAAGTATTTGCTCACCCATCCAAATTATTGGAATCAGGTGTTCCAATCACTTCCATGGCCACAGGTGTATAAATTCAAGCACCTAGGCATGCAGACTGTTTTTACAAACATTTGTGAAAGAATGGGTCGCTCTCAGGAGCTCAGTGAATTCCAGCGTGGAACTGTGATAGGATGCCACCTGTGCAACAAATCCAGTCGTGAAATTTCCTCGCTCCTAAATATTCCACAGTCAACTGTCAGCTGTATTATAAGAAAATGGAAGTGTTTGGGAACGACAGCAACTCAGCCACGAAGTGGTAGGCCACGTAAACTGACGGAGCGGGGTCAGCGGATGCTGACGCGCATAGTGCGAAGAGGTCGCCAACTTTCTGCAGAGTCAATCACTACAGACCTCCAAACTTCATGTGGCCTTCAGATTAGCTCAAGAACAGTGCGCAGAGAGCTTCATGGAATGGGTTTCCATGGTCGAGCAGCTGCATCCAAGCCATACATCACCAAGTGCAATGCAAAGCGTCGGATGCGGTGGTGTAAAGCACGCCGCCACTGGACTCTAGAGCAGTGGAGACGCGTTCTCTGGAGTGACGAATCGCGCTTCTCCATCTGGCAATCTGATGGACGGGTCTGGGTTTGGCGGTTGCCAGGAGAACGGTACTTGTCTGACTGCATTGTGCCAAGTGTAAAGTTTGGTGGAGGGGGGATTATGGTGTGGGGTTGTTTTTCAGGAGCTGGGCTTGGCCCCTTAGTTCCAGTGAAAGGAACTCTGAATGCTTCAGCATACCAAGACATTTTGGACAATTCCATGCTCCCAACTTTGTGGGAACAGTTTGGAGCTGGCCCCTTCCTCTTCCAACATGACTGTGCACCAGTGCACAAAGCAAGGTCCATAAAGACATGGATGACAGAGTCTGGTGTGGATGAACTTGACTGGCCTGCACAGAGTCCTGACCTCAACCCGATAGAACACCTTTGGGATGAATTAGAGCGGAGACTGAGAGCCAGGCCTTCTCGTCCAACATCAGTGTGCAACCTCATAAATGCGCTTCTGGAAGAATGGTCAAAAATTCCCATAAACACACTCCTAAACCTTGTGGACAGCCTTCCCAGAAGAGTTGAAGCTGTTCTAGCTGCAAAGGGTGGACCGATGTCATATTGAACCCTATGGATTAGGAACGGGATGTCACTTAAGCTCATATGTGAGTCAAGGCAGGTGAGCAAATACTTTTGGCAATATAGTGTATCTTTAGGCTTTGAACTTATAGTGAGGTAAGAAAACCAAATGCTCAAAATTAGGGTGATGAGTGTAATTTTAGGACAGCAGGTGTTTACCTGAGTACAGTAGGATAGAGTTCGGCTGAGTAGAGGAAGGCAGTGGTGAAGGCCGCCTCAGAGAAACCTTTGGCCACCACAGCAATGCATGTACGAACCACAGAGTACTCTGGAAAGAGAGCAAGAGAGAGTTCAAGCTCTGAGCTACTTCATGCACAGGCATTTCTCCAAATGGTTACTATGAATATCATCAAAGAGCAATACAAGAGCAGAATGAACCTAAAGGTATGGCAGTGTTTATCCCAATCAGAGCTCCTGTTATAATAAGAAACCAGGCCTGGCCATTTCGACGGCCAATGAAATCCAGGACAAAAAACGTCAGGACTTTGGCGGGAACTTCAATTGCGCCATAGATGAACTGGGTGAGGTAAATGCTGACACCAAATCCTGATATCTTGAAACTGATCCCATAGTAGAGGAAGGAAACAGCAAACCTGCAAACATGGTGAATATAACATCACCCAGAAGTTCCTACATCAGGCAGTAATCATGTTTACAATAGATCTAGTACCAGGACAGCCCAGAGCACAGAGTGATCTTCCTCAGCTGAGGAGTTCTGACCAAGTCCAGGTAGGTGTGGTTCTTCTCAGCCACTTCAGAGAGGGTCACCTTCCTTAAAACCTGAAACAGCCACACAGTCCACTGTTAGGTCACTTGGTTATTTACTGACTTCAGTTAACTACATTTAATTCCTTACCAGATGTATTATAAAGCTAAAAGCAGCATGATTAGGCCTAACCAGGTGCGTAATTTACTACATTTAGGAGTCAATAGGTGCACAGTGTGTGCTTTATGGTAAGGCTATGACCAGGTCAACATGCTAAATAATGTTTTAACTACAAATAAATCATTTAACAAATTTTTAAAGCAGAAAACTGGCACTTAGTTTGGAGTCTGTTGTATCAATCCATTAGAGTTGAGGGATAGATGATAAAAAGAACAACAGAAAGGATGGAAATCAGAAGTTAGCATGACAAGCAAAAAAAAAAAAAAAAACACAAAGAAGTTTCATAGATGTAGGAAGATTATGGGGACCAAACGTCCCCGATTTCCAGGGACTACCTGTCCCCGGCTAAGCCTGTCCCCGGAAATGTCCCAGATTTTACCATCTTATGAATGAGGGGAGACTGTTATGACGGTAGAAAGACAGCTGTCGCTGATTGGCAGCGTGTAGATGAGGAGCAGAACTTTTAAACAGATGAAGCAGTTGGTTATCAGAAGCAATCTCAGCTGCCTGGTGTGATGGTGAGGGTGTTAATCGGTTCATTTAATCTGAATTGGGCTGATCATTGTGATAAATGTTTGGTTCGTGCCCAGGTTAAAAAAAAAGTCTTTGCTGTGTAAAAGGAAAACTGAATGAGACAAGATCTGCATGATCTGAGAATGATTGAAGAAGACCTGTTTAATCTTCCTTTTTTAGCTTGCTTTTAGTTTTAGCTCCAAATATTATGATGATGAGGCTTTTTAGTATTTAATCAGGTTAGATAACAATAATAATAATAATAATCACCATCCTCGTAATAGTCATTATATGTGTGATGAGATTTTATGTATTTGGAAGGGATTTTGATTTTAGTATGTCCCTGTTTCAGATCAGTGTTAGATGGATAGAAGAGGAGAGGAAGAAGATCAGAAGACTGAATGAGAGCGGAGGAAAATAGGAACACTGATGAGAAAAGATCAGTTGAAGAGAAAGAAGAAAAATCTACTTAGAAGAGTAAAACAGAGCAGGCAGAAGTCTTTCAGCTACAAAGAAAAGATGGCGAGGGAAGAAGAGGAAGAAGACAGAATTACCAGATGCACTAATAGACACTATCGATTGATTGATTTAATCAATCTAAGGAAACAAGAAAGGCACATTCCTGGATTTTCCACCTGTTTTTTTGTTGTTTAAATATTAATATATATGTAAAAATGGATGAAAGCATCACTGTCCCTGTTCCCTATTTTAATTTTCATGATATGTATTTATTTTTATCTACGAGCTGGAAATGTCCCCAAATAGAAATATGGTTGCCTTTAAGGGAGATGAAGAAGGTTTAATGTGAGAAAGAGAAATGATCAGCTTTAGAGATGGTCGCTGACAGAGGAATAATGGAAATATTCAGAACATAAAGTCTTCAAGAGCGCCATCTTCAGGCACTTTACAGAACCAATCCTTTTAATTCCAGTCAGATTAGGTTTTTCTGTTTAAGATAAACCAGCTGATTGCATCGAGTCGTTGACTCTTCTGGATTCGCTCACTGGATGAACAGATGGCAACAGGAGACAATCACTAACGGTCACTAGCACAGTGTTGTTGACTTTGGAGCAATCCCTAACACTGAGCATGCATGTAGTAACAGTGGAGGGGAAAAGGTGCCCTTTAACAGGAAGAATTCTCCATCAGGACCAGAACCAGACTCAGCATGAATGGATTCACCTGTCATCTCAAGTCACTTTACAGAGAAATTTGAACCAGATCATCCAGTCAGATTGGTTTAAAGTTTTCTATCTAAGGAAAACCAGCTGATTGCATTGACTCATTGATTCTTTAGCAATCCCTCACACTAAGCATGCTTGTAGCGACAGTGGAGAGGAAATACTCCCTTTTAACAGGAAGAAACCTCCAGCAGAACCAGGCTCAGTGTAAGCGGCCATCTGCTGAGGCCGACTGGGGTTCAAGGATACAGAAGTAGACATAGAAAAAGATGCATAGATACAAAAGGCAACTGTCAACCAGCTCCACAGGAAACACACAGCCAGGCAGACGAGCTCCGAGCCAGCTCCCATGTCAGAGGATGAGGAGAGCACATCCAGTTAGTCACAGTCAGAGAAACAGGACTACATTGAAAAACAGGCCAAGCTCCAACATCTAGAAACAAAGGTGTTGATGGCAGCAGCACAGCTGATATTTCTCTCCAGGATGGAGTCACAGCCAAACAGGAACAGACCAGATGAAGCTACTATGAGAAAAAGCAGAGAGAGCAGAACGTTAGAGATTGAACTAACAGATTCTGCAGAGTGGGAGAATAGAGATAGAATGAAGCAGGATGATGAAATGGGGGTCCCTATGTCCTCCAGCAGTCTAAGCCTATAGCAGCATAACTATAGAGATAGCTCAGGATAACCTGAGCCACTCTAACTATAAGCTTTATCAAAAAGGAAAGTTTTAAGCCTAGCCTTAAAAGTAGACAGGGTGTCTGCCTCACGGACTAAAACTGGTAGTTGGTTCCACAGGAGAGGAGCCTGATAACTAAAAGATCTGCCTCCCATTCTACTTTTAGAAGTTCTAGGAACCACTAGTAAACCTGCAGATTGAGAGCGAAGTGCTCTGTTAGGAACATAAGGAACAATCAGATCTCTGATATCAGATGGAGCTTGGCCATTTAAGGCTTTATATGTGAGAAGGAGGATTTTAAATTCTATTCTGGATTTAACAGGAAGCCAATGAAGAGAAGCCAGGATAGGAGAGATATGATCTCTCTTTTTCATTTTCATCAGAACTCTGGCTGCAGCATTTTGGATCAGCTGAAGGCTTTTAACTACAGTTTGTGGACTTCCTGATAGTAAAGAATTACAATAGTCCAGCCTTGAAGTAACAAATGCATGGACTAGTTTCTCAGCATCACCCCTGGACAGGAGATTTCTAATTTTTGCAATATTTGCCAGAAAGAAGGAGATTCTAGAAACCTCTTTGATATGGGATTTAAATGACAGGTCCTGATCAAAAACAACACCAAGATTTTTTACTTTATTATCTGAAATCAGTTTAATCCCATCCAAATTAAGTGACTGACTAATCAGCTTCTTTTTCAGAGTCTCTGGTCCAAGACTATAACTTCTGTTTTGTCTGCATTCAGAAGCAGAAAGTTAAGAGTCATCCAGGTTTTTATGTCTTCAGACATGCCTGTAATCTATGTAATGGGTTAGCTTCATCTGGATTTAGAGACAGATATAGCTGGGTATCATCAGCATAACAGTGGAAATCAATCCCATGCTGTCTAATAATTCTACCGATTGGGAGCATGTATAAAGTAAAGAGAATTGGTCCTAGCACTGATCCCTGTGGTACTCCACAGTAACCTTTGAGCATGAGGAAGATCTGTTATTAACATGAACAAACTGAAATCGATCAGATAGATAAGATTTAAACCAGTCTAGTGCTGTTCCTTTAATTCCAACAAAATATTCAAGTCTTTCTAAAAGAATATTATGGTCAACTGTATCAAATGCAGCACTGAGATCCAAAAGAACGAGCGCAGATACAAGTCCATTATGGAGTAAGTGATTGCAGACTTGTTTGGCAACTACTTCCTCAAGGATTTTAGATGAGAAAGGAAGATTGGATATAGGTCTATAATTGACCAAGTCATCTGGTTCAAGAGACGGTTTCTTAAACAAAGATTTAATTACAGCAACCTTAAAAATCTTTGGTTCATATTCCTGCAACAGAGATACATTAATCACATCTAAAATGGAGGAGGAGATCAAAGGGAATACCTCCTTAAATGACCTGGTTGGAACTGGATCTAACATACAAGTTGAAGGCCGTTGGATCCATTCATCCATCTCCCATGCATTCATCATTAATCATCCATCCATCCATCCATCCATCCATCCATCCATCCATCCATCCATCCATCCAGTTTTATTCATAGTTGTTAGTCCTTAATGCATCATTAGCTAGCTGGGAGTTAGTTATTTTTTTCCGCTAAGTCTGTCAGTGGATGATTCCCTTTTCTCTTCCCAAATGTGTCCATCTGGTCTGATCTGCCAATGTTTTAGCCCTGTTTTTGTTGTGTATTTGATTTGTTTAGGGATTAGTCTGAGGTTGGATAGTGATAAATCTGTATCGTTGTTTTCCTTGGAGTTAAGTCTTTTCAAATGATCTATTTTTGGGGTATGTATAGTTTGTATAATTTCTATAGTTTAAATAAACTGGTGAATGTAGTTGTACTATTTTGCTCTGTCTGTTTGGGAGCATTAACATGGTCTCCTTTGGTCCTTCACATCTTCCAATGTTAAAACACGGATTAGTTGTTATGCATAAACAGAAGGGAGTTTGCTTAGATAATCTGATATAGCTGTGAGTCTAAGACAATTATCTGTACCTCAGTGTCCAGTTTGGTCGTGTTTTGATATGTCCTGTTAATTTTAGCACATTGAACCAAATATTTCTTTGCTTCCTCTGTTCTACCATTAGCCAACAACCAGCGAGCAGACTCTGGCAGCCACCTGAGGGGAAAAAGATCGTTGTTTGTTTTCATATAGAAACTCATATTTCAACCATTATGGAGGAGGACAGAATGTATAAAAACATACCAACAACAGACGATGGCTACACTGCAGGGCACAGTCACAGCCAGTGTGAGGTGCCTCCAGTCTCGTATGAAGTAGGCCATTAGGGCCAGGAGCATGTTTCCCACGCTCCACGACAGGCTCATGATGGTACCGGTAAAGGTGCGGTGCTTTATATCTATCCACTCGATACCTTAGATGGTAGATAAATATTTATTCATTTCAGAGACAAAACATGTGACAGAGACAAACATTTCTTAATGACTATTAAATAAGACCACAAACAATAAAATAAGTGTAATATTTGAGTAAAAATGTTGCTGCTAGTATATTTACAGAGATCTACATGCCTCCCAAGTTTGATTCTCAACCACAGGGGAGGAAACAGAAGGTCATCATCAATGAGGATGAACAGGGAACAAAACTCAACTATATTTTGGACAAAACAGGACTTAGAAATGCCTTTACAATTTCAGTTCAACATATAGTATTTGGGTCTTAGCTTAAACATAAGATTAAATAAAATCTCAATCTGAAAGGTTGAGAAGTTTGTTTAAGGGAACTCATTCATTCATGCCTTAATAAAGCTCATTGCTGCAAAGGTCCAACAATGTCTGGCATATAAAACATGCTTCTATAGTGAACCATTTAGATTAGGGTTAGGGCCAAACTAGCATTGCAGGTTTATATCAATCAGTCAGATTAGGGTTAGGCTAAACTAGCATTGCAGGTTTATATCAATCAGTCAGATTAGGGTTAGGCTAAACTAGCATTGCAGGTTTATATCAATCAGTCAGATTAGGGTTAGGCTAAACTAGCATTGCAGGTTTATATCAATCAGTCAGATTAGGGTTAGGCTAAACTAGCATTGCAGGTTTATATCAATCAGTCAGATTAGGGTTAGGGCCAAACTAGCATTGCAGGTTTATATCAATCAGTCAGATTAGGGTTAGGGCCAAACTAGCATTGCAGGTTTATATCAATCAGTCAGATTAGGGTTAGGGCCAAACTAGCATTGCAGGTTTATATCAATCAGTCAGATTAGGGTTCGGCTAAACTAGCATTGCAGGTTTATATCAATCAGTCAGATTAGGGTTAGGGCCAAACTAGCATTGCAGGTTTATATCCATCAGTCAGATTAGGGTTAGGGCCAAACTAGCATTGCAGGTTTATATCAATCAGTCAGATTAGGGTTAGGGCCAAACTAGCATTGCAGGTTTATATCAATCAGTCAGATTAGGGTTCGGCTAAACTAGCACTGCAGGTTTATATCAATCAGTCAGATTAGGGTTAGGGCCAAACTAGCATTGCAGGTTTATATCAATCAGTCAGATTAGGGTTAGGGCCAAACTAGCATTGCAGGTTTATATCAATCAGTCAGATTAGGGTTAGGCTAAACTAGCATTGCAGGTTTATATCAATCAGTCAGATTAGGGTTCGGCTAAACTAACCTGGCAGGTTCATATCAATCAGTCAGATTAGGGTTAGGGCCAAACTAGCATTGCAAGTTTATATCAATCAGTCAGATTAGGGTTAGGGCCAAACTAGCATTGCAAGTTTATATCAATCAGTCAGATTAGGGTTCGGCTAAACTAGCATTGCAGGTTTATATCAATCAGTCAGATTAGGGTTAGGGCCAAACTAGCATTGCAGGTTTATATCAATCAGTCAGATTAGGGTTAGGGCCAAACTAGCATTGCAGGTTTATATCAATCAGTCAGATTAGGGTTAGGCTAAACTAGCATTGCAGGTTTATATCAATCAGCCAGATTAGGGTTAGGCTAAACTAGCATTGCAGGTTTATATCAATCAGTCAGATTAGGGTTAGGCTAAACTAGCATGAGGCTAAACTAACCTGGCAGGTTCATATCAATCAGTCAGATTAGGGTTAGGCTAAACTAGCATTGCAGGTTTATATCAATCAGTCAGATTAGGGTTAGGGCCAAACTAGCATTGCAGGTTTATATCAATCAGTCAGATTAGGGTTAGGCTAAACTAGCATTAGGCTAAACTAACCTGGCAGGTTCATATCAATCAGTCAGATTAGGGTTATGCTAAACTAGCATTGCAGGTTTATATCAATCAGTCAGATTAGGGTTAGGCTAAACTAGCATTGCAGGTTTATATCAATCAGTCAGATTAGGGTTAGGCTAAACTAGCATTGCAGGTTTATATCAATCAGTCAGATTAGGGTTAGGCTAAACTAGCATTGCAGGTTTATATCAATCAGTCAGATTAGGGTTAGGCTAAACTAGCATTGCAGGTTTATATCAATCAGTCAGATTAGGGTTAGGCTAAACTAGCATTGCAGGTTTATATCAATCAGTCAGATTAGGGTTAGGCTAAACTAGCATTGCAGGTTTATATCAATCAGTCAGATTAGGGTTAGGCTAAACTAGCATTGCAGGTTTATATCAATCAGTCAGATTAGGGTTAGGCTAAACTAGCATTGCAGGTTTATATCAATCAGTCAGATTAGGGTTAGGCTAAACTAGCATTGCAGGTTTATATCAATCAGTCAGATTAGGGTTAGGCTAAACTAGCATTGCAGGTTTATATCAATCAGTCAGATTAGGGTTAGGCTAAACTAGCATTGCAGGTTTATATCAATCAGTCAGATTAGGGTTAGGCTAAACTAGCATTGCAGGTTTATATCAATCAGTCAGATTAGGGTTAGGCTAAACTAGCATTGCAGGTTTATATCAATCAGTCAGATTAGGGTTAGGCTAAACTAGCATTGCAGGTTTATATCAATCAGTCAGATTAGGGTTAGGCTAAACTAGCATTGCAGGTTTATATCAATCAGTCAGATTAGGGTTAGGCTAAACTAGCATTGCAGGTTTATATCAATCAGTCAGATTAGGGTTAGGCTAAACTAGCATTGCAGGTTTATATCAATCAGTCAGATTAGGGTTAGGGCCAAACTAGCATTGCAGGTTTATATCAATCAGTCAGATTAGGGTTAGGGCCAAACTAGCATTGCAGGTTTATATCAATCAGTCAGATTAGGGTTAGGCTAAACTAGCATTGCAGGTTTATATCAATCAGTCAGATTAGGGTTAGGCTAAACTAGCATTGCAGGTTTATATCAATCAGTCAGATTAGGGTTAGGCTAAACTAGCATTGCAGGTTTATATCAATCAGTCAGATTAGGGTTAGGCTAAACTAGCATTGCAGGTTTATATCAATCAGTCAGATTAGGGTTAGGCTAAACTAGCATTGCAGGTTTATATCAATCAGTCAGATTAGGGTTAGGCTAAACTAGCATTGCAGGTTTATATCAATCAGTCAGATTAGGGTTAGGCTAAACTAGCATTGCAGGTTTATATCAATCAGTCAGATTAGGGTTAGGCTAAACTAGCATTGCAGGTTTATATCAATCAGTCAGATTAGGGTTAGGCTAAACTAGCATTGCAGGTTTATATCAATCAGTCAGATTAGGGTTAGGCTAAACTAGCATTGCAGGTTTATATCAATCAGTCAGATTAGGGTTAGGCTAAACTAGCATTGCAGGTTTATATCAATCAGTCAGATTAGGGTTAGGCTAAACTAGCATTGCAGGTTTATATCAATCAGTCAGATTAGGGTTAGGCTAAACTAGCATTGCAGGTTTATATCAATCAGTCAGATTAGGGTTAGGGCCAAACTAGCATTGCAGGTTTATATCAATCAGTCAGATTAGGGTTAGGGCCAAACTAGCATTGCAGGTTTATATCAATCAGTCAGATTAGGGTTAGGCTAAACTAGCATTGCAGGTTTATATCAATCAGTCAGATTAGGGTTAGGCTAAACTAGCATTGCAGGTTTATATCAATCAGTCAGATTAGGGTTAGGCTAAACTAGCATTGCAGGTTTATATCAATCAGTCAGATTAGGGTTAGGGTTGAACAAACATGGCAGGGCTATATAAATAAATCAGATTAGGGTTAGGGCTGAACTAACATGGCAGGGCTATATAAATAAATCAGATTAGGGTTAGGGCTGAACAAACATGGCAGGGCTATATAAATAAATCAGATTAGGGTTAGGGCTGAACTAACATGGCAGGGCTATATAAATAAATCAGATTAGGGTTAGGGCTGAACAAACATGGCAGGGCTATATAAATAAATCAGATTAGGGTTAGGGCTGAACTAACATGGCAGGGCTATATAAATAAATCAGATTAGGGTTAGGGCTGAACTAACATGGCAGGGCAATTTGATCTTTTTACCTTTTATGAAGGGTTGGATATTGTTTATAAATTATCATCCAGCATTAGCTAAATATCTGTTTATCAATAATAAATTGTGTCTTTACCATTTATGGATGATAATATTAACGTTATTATAAAGTTTTACCAAAATTGCAGTCAAAACCTTCTTCTCTCAGATTTGATGAAAGCAATGACCCAAAACTTTTGGCAATCACAGTTTTTGTTAAACAAACTATGGCATGCTGAATTTCTTTAAATAGTCAGTGTTTATTTATTAATATGTACTTGAAAACAAGCAGAATAAATGTTTTTATAGGCAGTTTTGATTCTTTAATTTCTTCTGATCCTTTTGTGTTTGGTACAGTTTAGCCGGAAACATTAAACGCTTGTGTCGACATGCTTATGAGTTTAATTGCTGTGCAACTGAGCTGTTACCCAGGACTAATCCAATGATAGACAGTCCACTGAGGCAAAAGCCGGAGAGCGCTCTGGAAACGGCAAACATGACGTAGGATGTGGAGAAGGCAGAGGTTGTTCCAAGTAAGGTAGAGCCAATTAAAGCTACCAGGAGCATGTACTTCCGGCCGAACCTGTAACACAGAGAAGGCCAAAGAACACACAGGTTGTCATTGCTTCCATCAGATTTTAGGTCCTTTTGGTAAAGGTAAACATTATTACCTTACATTAACTTTGTTACTCCTTTGTTATCCTTTAAAACATATGTTTTGTTTATTTCTATCGCACATTTATGACCTTTTTTAACAAAATAAAATGCATGAGAAAATAATGATAAAGCCCTCACACTGTTAATGAGTGGTGGCTTTTTTAATTAATGGTCTCAGCTGAATTCATACAAAAGACGAGTCATAGGACTAAACAATCCCCACCCTGGCCCCAGTTCATGCAGGATGGAAAAATATTAAAGTGTCTTTCTTGATGTAAAAGCTTTTGACTGGGTTTTTATTGATGACAATCATGCTTTTGGTCTGTACCTACTTCAGGTCTCTGACGATGACCTGTTGTGGTGGAGGACCAGCTCCTGCTTACAGGGAGAGGCTTTCTCTACAAACAGGTCACATCTAAGTCTTCTTATTCCAGATCAAGGGGAACTTGTGTCACTTTTTATCTGCTCTTCTGATGCTTTGGTTATAAACCCTTTAAATGCGACCTATAGCAAGACTTTCTTGCTGACTGCAGATTTTTGGGGCAGTATTCCTGTCCAAATACAATCAGGTTTTAATTTAAATGTCCTGGTAAAATGTTGGCCGCAGATTTTTTTTATTTCCCACCGATTCTTTAAAGTTGCATGAATGTGGCCACAGAGTACATCTTGTTTAACCCGTAGATTTAATGTTTTTCAGACCATATGCCCACTGTGTATGACATTTCAATCTGTCATTCAATCCAACATCCCTTTCCAGCACGACGATGTCGACTTAAAAACTTCCCTGCTGCTCAGTTGTCAGCAGCCTTTTGCTCTTCCAGCCTTCCCCATAAATTCTTTGGGTATTTACTAAGATGTTGAGGTTTTATCATCTTATTTTAACTGTTACAGATTTCATGCCTTCCTAACCCAGACATGAGCCCATAAACAACTCCACATATGCAGCAAGGTTTGAAGGCAGGACAGCTGACACAGAATCAGAACACACTCACGCTGGGCCTGGTTCTGGTTCTAATAAATGCCTCTTCCTGTTAAAAGGGAGTTTTTCCTCTCCACTTTCTCTGAATGCATGCTTGTTGTGAGCGATTGTTGCAAAGTCAGAGGCACAATATCAAGTACTGTCTACTGCAGTCAGTTGGTTTTCCTTAGACAGAAAAGCTTTAACCGATTTGTCTGAATGATTTGATTCTATTGTGTTTGTAAAGTGACCCGAAATGGCGTGTTAATCTGCACTGCATAAACTGACTGATCTAATTCGACGTAGCCACTTCCTGTGTCCAATACAGCAGCAAATGACGTTAGCTCTAAATGAGACTCCTCTCGTTCTCACTAATAGCTTCAGTAAAGTTTTGCACATCTCTAGTGTTGCTGCTATTTTCACATATCCTCTATTGTAAAAATGTCCACAGCTGCATATTATTCTCCTCTCTTCTCTTCTCTTCTCTTCTCTTCTCTTCTCTTCTCTTCTCTTCTCTTCTCTTCTCTTCTCTTCGCTTCTCTTCTCTTCTCTTCTCTTCACTTCTATTCTATTCTGTTCTATTCTATTCTATTCTATTCTATTCTGATCTATTCTATTCTATTCTATTCTATTCTATTCTATTCTAAAGACTCGCTATACGGGCCGATCAGGCTGTTAAATGCAGGAAAGGAAGGTTTTTTTCCATGAGGTTAAAGACACAGTTCCAACAACTGTAACTCAGGACAGAACACAATTTGGAAAAGACAGGCAACTATCATCTATTATATCTGATACATATTAATTCTCAATCTGCATGTTTAGTAGTGGTTCCTAGAATTTATAAAGGAATAAAGGAAGGCAGAGCTTTTAGTTATCAGGCTCCTCTCCGGCTGCTATAGGCTTAGGTTGTGCTCTCTTCGTCCTCTGACATGGGAGCTGGCTCAGAGCTCGTCTGTCTGGCTGTGTGTTTCCTGGACGGGGCCGCCTGTGGAACTGGTTTACAGTTGCATTTTATATCTATGCTTCTTTTTCTATGTCTGCTTCTGTCTCCTTGAATCCCAGTGGGCCTCAGCAGATGGCCGCTCACACTGAGCCTGGTTCTGCTGGAGGTTTCTTCCTGTTCAAAGGGAGTTTTTCCTCTCCACTGTTGCTACAAGCATGCTTAGTGTGAGGGATTGCTGAAGTTGAGGGGTGCTGAGTCAATGAGTCGATGCAATCAGCTGGTTTTCCTTGGATAGAAAAGTTTGAATCAATCTGACTGGATGATCTGGTGAACTCTAAAGTGTCTTGAGAAGACATGATGTGAATTGGAGCTATAAAAATAAACTGAATTGAATTTCCCAGGAATATGCTACATCTTGGGGACCAATAACTGGAGACTTTCCTTTCTTAGGGTAAGGGTTAGGTGCAGGACTAGGGTATGAATTGACGTTGGGTTACTGGTACTTTCCATGGTTGTCAATGGAAAGTACCAGAGTAGCGTGTCACTGTGTGTGTGATTGAATGATTTGCATTTAGTGGCATTTAGTGACTCTAAAAGCGCAGCATAAATTAGACCTATTTATTCCACGTTAGTTTGAGAGAGTAATAGCAAGAATATTTGACAAACTGTTCTCAGTGTGAATGCATACGGCTTCTTTTTCTAAACCTCAACCATATCACAAGAACCTCAGCAGGTTTAAACCAGCAGAATTAATACAATCGCCAGTGTGTCTATGGTCATGCGGATCCAGTGTCGGTAATCCGTGGTCTGGGAAGGTTGGGTAACTGACATTTGGTTCTTAGAACATCACTGTACCGCCAAGTGTGCACTCCTTCACTCACATGCAGTTTTATTAGAAAAGAGGCAGCTGACATAACTCAAACAAAAAACTGCTTCTAAATGCAAAAACACATGACAAAAGCATGGAAGTGCAATTTTATGCTGGGATGCAGTTTTAAGTAAAAAGTTATTATTGACAAAAACACATAGTGCTGTTAGATCCCCATTTAAATATATAACTATTCATATTGAATGGCATATTTTTCTAAACCGAGTGCTTTGATTTCTGTTTATTTCATGTTCTGATCAGGTTCCCATTCGTATTTTATGAAGAGACTTTTACTTTTTGCCTCTAGGGAACAAAGTGATTGCTGAGTGTGAGTGTGAGGGATTGCTGAAGAGTCAATGAGTCAATGCAATCTGCTGGTTTACCTTAGATAGAAAACTTCGAACCAATCTGACTGGATGATCTGGTTGAACTGATTCTGTAAAGTGCCTGGAGATGACATGATGTGAACTGGCACTATAGATATTAACTGAATTTAACTGAATTAAAATGTATCCCTCAATAGAGTGCAATATGCAAGTCATAGTCCTTAAACAGAGGGGGCGGACTCAGATTTCAGCTTTCAAAAACCTACAATGCAGCGATTAAGTTGATCCCTTCCTGCTATCATCTCCACCCCAACTTCCTTACAGGGGGACAGAGGACCTCGTCTATTCAGCCAGGCCAACAATTCCCTTTGATGACCCCTCTTTCAGAGACATAGACAGGTATGGGGCTTTGCAGGGTAATAAAGAAGCCAAACTACCCCCACTCTAAAGGGGCGGACCCGTTCGTCTGTTTCTATTTGCATGTTTTCTGAACCAAAACAAGACTTTGTTTTTGGTCCACTCTAAAAGCTTGGATCTCATTACAAGCTTCCTGTATGGTAGGAGAAATGTCTTAAAACTTGGAAACAAAGTCCAGTGGATTGTTTTTTCACTATTTTGGAATGTATCCATCTGACTTTTGAACCTGTTCCTACAACTCCACAATGCAGAGGAAGCCTTGCAGGAAAAAAGTGACTAAGAACATGAGGGTCAGCTTTATGTGTTATTAAGATTCAAATTATGCAATACAAATATGTATTAGTTTTCTATGAATGCCTTAATTCTTACAGTCTAGGTGATTGGATTCAGACCTTCATTTCATGTTGCATCTCTAAGGAGGTGGTTTGGGGGGGAATCTTCAGGACTTACTTGTCTGAAAGCTGTCCAAAGACAATGGCTCCAAACATCACCCCAAGAAAGAAGTAGGTGGCAAGTGCTTGATTCAGTTGCTTGTCCTTACACACCAGGTCCCACTGTCGATAAAGTAGACATCTTTAAATTGTGTAATCAAACTTTTCAGTTGGTAATCATCAGCAGTTGAAACAGATTCCCACTAAAATTATGAGAGGGGGATTTATTTCTTTAGGGTGTCTGATTTCTGCCCTTTGCATACTCCCTGGCATTTCATCCCCTCCCACTTCCATCACCCCCATGTAATTAAAGCTCCTAAAACAAATCACATTTCTTATTGAAGAATTGAACTCATCATAAAAAAAACACCCAACATGCAGACGAACTCTGCTCTATTTCAATGCAGAGTTTCTCCATCTGTTGTGATTCTGACCCCTTATAGACAAGCCAAGTCTTTTGAATGATGACATTTTATGAACCCAAATGTAACCAAATTAACTGTAAGTGATATCCTTCTGGTTGATATTATTGACTGGAATTATATAATCACATTAAGACTAAACCAGGGGTGTCTTCACTTCACTTCTCTTCACTTCAGGGGTTTGGTTCCTAATAGGACATTTTTCTGCAGGTTTAGGTGTTTCCCTCCTTAAGCACTCTATTGTACCCTTTCCCGCAAAACCTGTTTAAACCCAGAAACAATTGGCTTTTAGTGGCTGTGGGAATGGCTCACTGACACATGTCTACAAAAGTGCTATACGAAATGAGCATAAAGTTAATCTAAGTGTCAGTGTGACCGGGTCGAATGACTCGGCAAGCGACTAGTGTTAAATTCGCCTCGGCTCTGATCAGCATGCTGTGGGAACACCAGAGGCGGGTCGGCCAGCTAAACTACATGATACCATTGAACGCAAAGTAAGGATATCAACACATTCCTCCGGTCACCTCTGATCTAACAAACAGAAACAACTTTGTTTCCATTCAATAAACATGGAGCAGCTCTGGTGAGTAGGATTCAGACAAATAATAGAGAGAAACAATAAAACACACTGACTATGCCCTGGCTTCCTCTCCATTGTTTACTTCCCTGATTTATGTCGCACTGGTGACATCATTAAAACTAACCCAGCGTGATGGTGTCACCAGTGACACGTTAAAGGAATAGTACACCCAAAACATGATTAGCCTTCATTTTCTACTCACCCCCATGCTGAACAACACTCTGGAGTACTTTTTTGATATCTCAAATGCATCTGGAGATCTGGGAGGCTTCTTGCTGTCTGCTGACATTCAAATAATGGAGGTCTATGGTGACCGAGGCAGAAAGGTCCATAAAAGTCCACAAAAAACGTGTCAATATTCCTCCATACTGCTCGTCCAATGTATTCCAAGTGTCCTGAGTGGGTAGCATCCAGAATTTACTCGAAACGAAGTCATTTAGAATGTTTTTAGAGCATAAACAGTAGTTTATAGGATTTCCTAAAAGCGCGTTCACGAGTCTACGGAAACTGCGGCAGACCAAACCAGATGAAAGTGCGCATTCAGCGTCTGCTCTTGATAATGCAAGCGTAGAAGAAGAAATGTGCTGTTTACCTGTGCAAAGAAAGAAACAACGAAAGAAAAATGTCTGAGGACTTCAGGGTTGAGGAAGAGCAGGAGTTCTTTGCCGAGCTGAATGCGCACTTTCATCTGGTTTGGTCTATCGCGGTTTCCGTACGCTCGTGAACCCGCAGGCGCGCGCTTTTAGGAAATCCTATACACTACTGTTTATGCTCTAAAAACATTCTAAATTATTTCGTTTCGAGTAAATTCTGGACGCTACCCACTCAGGACACTTGGAATACATTGGACGAGCAGTATGGAGGAATATTGACACGTTTTTTGTGGACTTTTATGGACCTTTCTATCTCGGGCGCCATAGACCTCCATTATTTGAATGTCAGCAGACAGCAAGAAGCCTCCCAGATCTCCAGATGCATTTGAGATATCAAAAAAGTACTCCAGAGTGTTGTTCAGCATGGGGGTGAGTAGAAAATGAAGGCTAATCATGGTTTGGGTGTACTATTCCTTTAACCTGCTTTTTTTCGGTAGGAAAGAGGTTTAAGAGAACTTTCATCATCTAAATTAGGTTTGTTAAAGCAGAGAGACATCTTTGAACACTTTGGACACTGCTTGTGGTAGACTATGAATTAACCGCATTCAAATACATACATAATAGCTGTCAGTGGGGATCTGGCTGCCTGGTCATTATCAGAGGAAGAGGGAGCCAAAGATGGAGAACTCCTAGATGTTTGCGCTTGGAATCTAGAGGTTCTGAATTCAAGCTCCACTCCCACAGCCTCCACTCTGGGTCCCTTAACCCCAGACAAAGACCCTTAAACCCACACTGCTCCCTGCATGCTGCACAATGGCAGCCCACTTCCCACCAAGGGGATGGGTTTAATGCAGAGAGTGAATTTCTTTGTTCTCTAATGGTGACAGTGTAGTGACACTAAAAACATAAAACATTTGTGAAAAAAAGAAGGTGGCAAAAGGACCAGCCCTCACAGTAAGCAGTCCTTTCAGCTGCATGGGTCACCACAAGGAGTCAATGCAACGTCCTCACTGACTTGGCAGAGCTTTTCACTGGATGCCCTTCCTGGTGCTACTGTGATTTCAACCTGGTTCCTGACTTACAGTGAAAGACTTAAACAACATTAACATTGGGGGATCTAAGCAATACTACTGAGGATAGTCTAAGACAGTAGACAACAACAGTAATAACGCATGAATGAACTTAAAAGGCATTCAATCACATCCAGCCACCAAGACCTATAGAGCAGCGGTCCCCAACCTTTTTTTCTTCGCCGGCTATATGTTAGACAATATTTTCACGGACCGGCCTTTAAAAAGTCGAATAAAATCATACGACTGGCATAAAATCAAAAACAAAGAGCATACCATCAAGTTGAATTATTAGGAGCCCTGAGCTTGTTTCTCTGAAACAAGCCGGTCCCATCTATGCATAATGGGAGACAATGACACACGTAGAGTACAACCATGTGGCAGAAATGAAAGAGGAAAATTGAAGAAACTGAGAAACAACTGAAATGAAAATCCCTAAAGGACAGCAATGTCCAATAATCTAGGTTTAGCTCTGTCTGAGTCATGAGATAATTCAATGTAAATGATCAACTAACTGGATTATTTTAGCAGGGGTCAGTTCTTTTCCTTTGCAGTGGTGCAAAAACAACTCTGTAGGACTTTCTAAAGATTGAATATATATTGATTAACAGCATCCACTGCTACCATTAAAACATTTAAACAAACTTATCTCTCATTGCAAGACAGGAGGTTTGTGTTAAGAGTATTTGAGTCCTTATTTTACCTCAGAGGCAGTAGTGGAGCTAAACTGAGACTTGTCATAGGTCCATCCATTTGGACACACTACAGTCCTGTTCTCTTGACTGGAGTTGCTGGTTTGTGGGGTACTGTAGACCCTGCAGGAGCTGAAAGAGCCATCATCCTGGTAAGGGATAAAAAAGGCCACAGTCTCAGGGTCAGAGGACCACAAACTTTCATTCCTCTTCGTCAGGATCCCGAGGGAGCAGTGATGAGGAGGGGTAGCAGAGATGAAGTTGTGCAGGAGAAAATGGAGGGGGAGGATGGCACGGGGCAGACACAGGATGGACAACAGCAAAAACTGAAATTTGGAAAATCCACCAATATCATCCAAGATCTCTTCAAACCTCATGATGACAGGATGGAGGGAAAGGGTTGGTTGCTCTGCTGATCAGAGCTCTGCTTGCTGTGTAACACTGTGTCTCTCTGTCTGTGCTCCACTGTCGACCCATCCCTCATTAACAGGGGTGGCCATCCAGGGGGAGGGTCCTAGGTGGATGGGCTTGGTCCATGTTGTTTTTTCTCTCTTCTTTTCATAGTTTCTCTCAATATGAGAGTTTTTGACTAAAGGTGTAATTTTGTGTCAGTCTTGTGTGAAGTAAGCAGTGATTAATGAAAAGCAGGAGAAGAAAAACTCTTTATTTCTTTTAGACCAAATGGGAAATATAATGGTATGTTTGCAATTAATATATCTTCTTAACAGATAAGCTCTGCTAAATGTCTTCTAGGGTGAGATTCTGGAAAAAACTGCTTTCTGACAAATGAAAATAAAGAAAATAAAGACAACCTTCATGCAGGGCCCCTCCTAGGACTGACCCCAACATGCTGGAGGGGTTTTAGTTCCTGGATGATGTTATCAGGGACTTAAATGCCCTCAGGGGGGTCTCCAAAGGCCAACAGAGTCTGGGTGACAAATCAGAAACAACTCCTGCAGGGTAAACCATGGAGGAGCAGTGCAAAGAAGAATGGGCAGCAGTTACATGCAACTTGATTCTCGGGTGCTGGAACGTTCTCTGGGAACAGGCATTTTGTCATTTTGCCATGGCAGAATGAGTCTGAGCGAGAGCCAAGGAGGCATCCCTTTGCCTTCAGGGGCGGTTTCAGTCCATGGGCCGATCCGCAGTAGGGAAGACCAGGCCTTCTCAGCATCCCTGAGCACCGCCAGGAGAGCTTCTCCTAGATTCCATGTGGGGTGGACACTAAGCCTAAGTGGACCACCATGTTATCTGCCTCTCTGCCGATGCGGCCTACCTGCGGCTCTGGCTGGAAGGTCTGCTGTGGCTGCCAATGCAGTTATTCCTGAACCTGGTTTGTGGACACCGGCAGTAAGGAATGCTGTCAAGCTGAAGAAGGAGTCCTATGGAGCCTGGCTGGTTTGTGGGACTCCTCAAGCAACCAGCTGGTCAAGCCTGCTTTTGCACGGGCTCTGGGGACGTGGATTGTAATTTTGCAGACGCAAAAAATCTAAGTGATTCTGGCAAACCGTCTGGTTCCTCTGATGGGGAAAGCAGTGCTGTGCTTATTATATATATTGTGTAGAACCAAAAGTGAATTCTAACAGCAACAATGTACAAATATGTGTGTGATTTTTTTGGAAAATATGGATGTTGTTCATCATCCTGTTGGCTCATTTTGATCAGTATGAGATTTACCATAAGATGTTTTTGCCGTTTATCAGTTCCCAGCCTCCAAGTGCACATTGGTACCTCTCTGCCCCCCCCCCATGAACGTTTTCCACTCTGATCAACATCGAACAGAAATCTTCTAACAGTCCTACAGATCTTTGGGAGGTCCCCTCTCTGTACATAAACACTTTTATGTACAGAGAGGGGAATGTCAAATAGGATCTTATATTGGGTTTGGCAACATCTTGCAGTATTTTTTAGGCCAAATGACTGCTGCTAAACAAAGCAAATTCTCTACACTTGATTTCTGTAGGTCTGTAAATGACTTTGGATGAGTTTAGTCATTCAAACTGTTAATGGATTGCTCCCTGGGCGCCGCACAGTGGCAGCCCACTGCTCCCCAAGGGGATGGGTTAGGATATACAGAGTGAATTTCTCCATTGTGAGATTAAAAAAGTGAAATTATTATTATTAATTTGTCTATAAATGGGACCATCACATTCAAGAACAGGTCTTACAGAGGATTCCAGTTAGATCCATGAGAGCAGGAAGAAGCTGAGCCCTTCTGGCATTCCAAAGGGGTGGACGTTTCAATTTGGATGGTTTTTAATCAAAAACAAGGTTTTGTTGGGCTACTGTATAAAGCCTGGAGCTATTCCTGACGTTTTGAATTGAAAAATCTTCCTGGATGGGAGGAGAAACGTCTTCAAACTTGGAAAGAAAGTCCAGTGGATTGTTTATTTTATTTTTTATTTTTTACTTCTGTTGAATGACTATGACCTGGATGAATGAGAATCTTCAACAGCATATAATATAGTTGCAAATTTGCCTGGTAAATCTCTCCCTGATGGAAACAGACAGCAGTTATCTCTGGTTGACTTTCTGGTGGCTTCATCAAACTAGCAGTGTGACTTCTGGGCTTCAGTTGATAGAAAAGCTTTAAGTCTTCCTGTATATTCACATGAGTTCTCAAGCTGACCAGGCGATCAACTGAAACGTGAAATTCAATTTGCTTAGGAGTTGTAAAAGGAAGCACATGATTTGGTCACAGGGCAGTGTTATTCAAAGGTACTGAAAGAAACCTTTTAGACCAGTTCCAGAAAGATAAAAATCCGCTGAGATTATAATTAACCCACCTCACTGTCAAATGAAGCTCCATTTGATAGCTGCAGAACGGCTGAGCAGCCCTGATGACCTGCTGCAGGGCTCCTGGCTTTTTTCTAAAGATGGTGTCCAGCCCAGGTCCTCTGAGAGTGCAGGCTCAGAAACTTGACCCTGATCCAAGTCAGTTGCTAGGCCTAAGAGCAGCATGGACCTCCTCCTTGACTTGTTGTGTCGGGGTTTAATTTCCACCTCTAATGAATTAGTTACAGTGATTTTTTTCACGTCCTTCCCCTTTCTTTCTTCAAAGCTTCTGAATGTGAGATCTTGTTATTGTCACTCATGGAACTTAGAGCTCATTTTCTAACTGCAAGTGGCAGACAGCTCATGCTCTCTAACCACCATGACTGGCGTCATGTCCCCTTGGACTCACATTTAAGTCTCTCAGTAATGTGCTGAAAACACTCTGTCAAAGCTCCTCTTCTAATTTCTTTGTTCCAGGGATGTTGCTCTTTGTTGTCCTTTAATCGTGACAACAGCCGGTAAAATAAGTATTGAACACGGCACCATTTTTCTCAGTAAATGAATTTCTAGAGGTGCTATTCATTTTCAGCAGATAACAATCCATGCAATTCACACATACAGAGAAGTCAAACCATAGATTTCCAGAAACTAAGTTATGTGTAATAAAGTGGAATGATACAGGGAAAAAGTATTGGACACCATTACTGAAACGCATTTAATACTTTGTACAAAAGCCTTTGTTGGCAATGACAGCTTCAAGACGCCTCCCAGTATGGAGAAATGAAATTGGCTGGGCCATTCTAGCTGCTTTATTTTCTTTATTTCCAATGCAGAGTTTTCATAGCTGTGTGTTTTGGCTCATTGTCTTGCTGAAATGTGCGACCACATTTCATCTTCATCATCCTGGTAGATGGCAGCAGATTTTTTATCAAGAATGTCTGTTCGTTTTTCATTCATCCTTCCTTCAATTATTAGCATACAAACATATTTTACCTATGTGTTGCTTATAAATCTTATGGACTGGATTTTGCCCATTTCCGCATTTGGCACCGGTGGCATTTGTTTCCTAGGAAACGGACATGGAGGGCTGCTAAATGTTTTATCTGCGCTTTCTATCCATTTCTCTGAAAATGTTTAGGTTGTTCCTTCAAACTTGTGCATTCAGTTTAAAATGCATATTTATATTGTCAGCTTTAATTTCTTCCTTTGCTGCCTCATCAGATCTTCTTTCCTTTTTTTCGATCTTCTTTTCTTCAGATATTCCCACCTGTGCTAGATTCACGTGTCTTACCTGTTTTAATGCTGTAATGATGATGATAAACCCCCATAGATAATAATATTTTCTGAGTTTACGCTTCCTGACCTTTCCAGTGCCAGTCCCACTGCACACAGTTCTACCACTTTGGCAGACTATTTAAGGCTCTTTTTATAAACCTAATATAAATTTCAAAACCACAGCTGCAGCATCAATTCCTTTTCAATTTGGATTTTTCAAAAATACAAAATAAGGTTTTGAAGTCTGTAAAAATGTGATTGTAAAGCTCTTGGTAAATATCCGTAGTTTTGTTTCTGTCTTAAAACCTGATAAACAAATCTACTGTTTCGTATCCAAAAGTCCTTATTAGTCTAAAACGTTTGCAGCCTTTCCACCCAAACTCATTCTGTAGATCAACTTCCATTAATCCAATATTTAAACACTACTATTTTCAATTAGATCCACCTAGGTATTTTTTTCTGAATCAACTTGTAGAGCACAAAATGTCGTTTTCTTTTCACTGCTCCTAATTCAATTTCTAGAGCCTTATTTAAAATGTATGCAGAAATACATTAAAGCAAACAGAGCTCTGACACTCAAACTCTGTTTGCTTTAATGTTATCATCACTGCTGCTGATTTTGTAGTGGAATCTATAACAAACTCTTCTTTATAAATAAGTCTAAAATGTATGACATCCTCAAAATCAAACTGATAGTAGTATTAGTAAGGCCAGAAAAGGAGTCATAAAAAGAGTAAATCAGTTCAAATCCTGACCTCCAAAAATGTATATGCAACTTTCAGTGTTTAAACTGACTGTATCACAGTTATCCATAAAGGGGTAAACATTTTGGCTGTTCAAGGGATTTCTAACCTAACTTAAATGTAAATTAGAATAGAGCTTAATACACCATGGGCCCCTTTTCAGCAAAACCTGACCAAGAATTTTCTTCAATATCAGGACAGAGACGGTTGGTTTGCTAATCAAGTGTGTGAGCAGAGAAAGCTTAAACAGCGATGAGCTTTTTGAAGAGTTTCAGTCTGGCTTTAGAGCTCATCATAGCACTGAAACAGCTCTGGTGAAAGTCACTAATGATATTCTCATGGCCTCAGATAATGGAAATGTATCTGTGCTCGTCCTGTTGGATCTCAGTGCTGCATTTGATCCAGTTGATCATAATATTCTTTTAGAAAGTGAAAGTTTAGAACTTGAATAGTAGGAATTAAAGGCACAGGTTTATTTTCAAGCTTTCTCAGTGGAGCAGTGGGTAGCACTGCTGCCTTGCAGCAAGAAGGTTCTAGGTTTGATTCCTGGCTCAGGGTCTTTCTGCATGGAGTTTGCATGTTCTCCCTGAGCATGTGTGGGTTCTCTCTGGGTACTCTGGCTTCCTCCCACAGTCCAAAAACATGACTGTTAGGTTAATTGACTTGTCTAAATTCTCCTTAGGTGTGTGTGTATGACTGGTTGTTTGTCCTTTTTGTCTCTGTGTTGCCCTGCAATGGACTGGTGACCTGTCCAGGGTGTACCCCGCCTCTCGCACATTGACTGCTGGAGATAGGCACCAGCACCCCCTCGTGACCCTACTCGGGACAAGCGTGTCAGATAATGGATGGATGGTTTATTTTCAATCCAGAACAGTTCAGACCCAACAGAGCATAACAGGAGCAGCGATATCAGGTTATAATCAATCAAATCACTATGGATTTAATGGCAAAACCTTTTTTCCCCCTGTTTTTAAAGAAAAGCTCTTAAAGCAGCTAGTTGCTGAGATTGGTCTGTTTTAAAGCTGATAGTATTGAGCCTTAGTTAATCTGGTTGGCCACATCTGAACCAAGCCAGCAGAGCTACTACAAACTGCAGCCAACATAAGTGGAACAATTAAAAAAATGTGAATAAATATAAATCTTATTTGTCTGTCAGATTTGCTGCTATAGGCTTAGACTGCTGGAGGACATAGAAACCCATTTTTCATCATTCTGCCTCTATTCTCCCACTCTGCAGAAATTGTTAGTTTAATCTCTAAAGTTCTGCTCTCTCTGACTTTTCTCATAGTAGCTTCATGTGGTCTGTTCTATTTAAATTTCTCTGTCTGTATAATGGGTCTGTTTTATGTGTTGTCTGCCTGTCTTTGACTAGAATCCCAAAAAATCAGCTCCTGAATCAGGAGTGATGCTGAAACTCTGAATTTTGATTTTATGGCTGTACTATTATAATTTTCCATGGGTGATCAAGGTTATAATTATGATATTAATCATAGATTATATTTCTCTCTTTTTTGGTTTCCTTCATTTTCTGGAGTCTGAAACATCTGAGAAGGCAGCATATAGAAACTATTCATTTATCAGATAACAGGGATGAAATTAGGCCAGCAGGAAATCTCTAAATCTATATTAGTTAAATAAATTTCTGTCTTAAAGTTCCTGGATTCAGTTCAGTTAGGTTTTATATGAAGTTATAAAATAATTAGAATTTGATGTAAATTTGTGACACAACGAGTTTTATTTATTTATTTGTTATTCATTATTGCAATTGACAAATGTGTGGTTGAAAATGTAATATAAGTATTTTTTCTTATGAGGAATTATATATTAATGTGTCTTTTTTTTTATACAACTTTATTTGTTTCTGCAAAGAACATACAGAGCAACCATATTGTACTATAGGTATTCACAACCATTTTTAAATGGTAAATTCACATTTTTACCAGTCAAGTAAATGACCTCGTTTTGTGCAAAACAAGAAACAGTAAGGAAGAAAGACAAGAAATTGCATAAAAATAAATTAAGATCATACATCTATTAAACAAAAGTTAACGCTAGTGGGAAACTGCGCTCTAAATAATATTAAAAAGGACAAAGGCTTCTCAAGTTTTGATTGCTTTCTTATTTTCTGATAATTGTATGGTGTCAATGTATTGTTTAAGTTCATGCTTAAAAGCAGTAATGCTGGTTTGGAGCCTCTATATTTACATTTATGTATAAAGAACTTGGCTATAATAATAATAAAGTCAATTATATATACCTATGTGATCTCTTTGGTTGAACCTTGCAATTTCCCTTAATGCCGAATAGTATAGTCTTCCAAAATAAAAGAAAATCTTTGTCTATTTATCTCTTTATTAAATAATAAATGCTGTACCAGAAGGTCTTGATAAGTGGGCAGTTCCAGAATAGATGAACAAATGTTCCAGGATTATTACAGCAGAAGCTGCAGGTGACATCAATGTTTTTTAAAGTGTTTCTGGATAAAGACTTTGGTAGGATAAATGTTATGGATTATCTTAAATGAGATTTCTTTAGTTTTGTTATTTATCAAATATCGATTTGGAAGCAGCCAGACTTCTTTCCAGTTGATGTAATCCAGGAATCTTCCCCAGTGTGAGATGGCATAAGGTACAACTTTAATGTTCATTTGAAATAAGGATTGATGTATTTTTTGAAACAACAAAACATATTTTACCTACAGAAGAATCCACCGGTGATAACAAGGACAACTGAGAAATATTTAATTTAAGACATGACCAGAAAAGCATACAAATAGCTGAAGAGATGGATCCAAAGACTTTCGTATAATCCCCTGGAGGAATCGGAAGATGAAATTCAGTTAAAAACTCCTCATATGAGAAAAGGCGACCATCTTTGTTAAATAACTGAGCCACGTGTGTAATGTTGTTTTGGAACCAATACTCAATAAAAAGAGATTTATGCTTGTATAGAATGTCCCTGTTATTCAATATAAGATACCTAAGGGGGGAGAAGTTGTGTTTATAGATCAGAGTCCATGACAGGAAGGCCTGGCGGTGAAAAGCTGATTACTTAATGGGAACTTTATCAATATCATAATTGCACATTAAGAAGAAGTTTAATCCACCAAGTTTAGAAATCAGATGCAAAGGTAAAGCACTCCAAATACAGTTAGGATATTTGTATATATTTTTTAGCCAACTGATTTTAAAAGTGTTGTTCAGAGTACTAAAGTCTAGGAAGTTAAGACCACCTTCATTGTATGGATTCATGAAAATAAATAGTGAGTCTTATTTCTCCAAATAAAGTTCACATTATGTAAATGTCATTTAGAAGTGGAGAGATAAAGCTGCAAAAGTCAGACGTGAAATCCCCTCTGCCTTGGTTACTAATACTCTCCCTTTAATAGAGAGATCTCTAAGAGCCATTGGTTTAGCTTTCTTTGACTTTTCTGAATAATGGGTTCAAAATCTGAGGATGCTCTTCTTTGTTGATCTTTAGTAATTATTATGCCCAAGTACCTCACTTCATCTTTAACTGTTATATTACGAATGGAGCTGGTGGAGCATTCCTTTTTAGCAGAGATGGGAAGTAATGAAGTACAAATACTTCGTTACTGTACTCAAGTAGATTTTTCTGATATTTTTACTTTACTTTACTACTTATTTTTATGGCGACTTTTTACTTCTACTCCTTACATTTTTACACAAATATCTGTACTTTCTACTCCTTACATTTTAAAAAATTGGCTCGTTACTTTAGTTTTGAATCATTTCAATGGAGTTACCGTTATTATTTTTCACGTCATCAATACCAAATTCAATCTAATTGGATGGGAACCTACGTTGCATTTGACGCACCACTACAAGATGAATCGACAGATTTGGCGGTATTCATTGGCGGCAAATCATTGCAGCTTGGTGGCGGTGGCGTTAGCATAGTAGCATGGACGACGAGATGATTGAAAATGAACACAACGGAGATCTAGTCCTATTGGCAGACATCCATTTAAAATGTAGGCAACGGCATGAAAAAAGTGGTTTCTACTTTTACTTTTATACTTTAAGTAAATTTACAAGCCTGTACTTTGTTACTTTTACTTGAGTAAAGAAGTTTAATCAGTACTTCCACTTTTACCAGAGTATTTTTTAACACAAGTATCTGTACTTTTACTCAAGTACGGAAAGTGAGTACTTTTGCCATCTCTGCTTTTTAGCCATGGGTTCACATTTGTTGACATTTACATATAATCCAGAAGCTCGTGAAAACTCTTTTAATGATCCCAAAGCACTAGAGACCTGATTTTTATCTTTCAAAAAGAGAGTTTTATCATCTGCAAGTTGAGTGATTATAAGATTTCTATATAAGAGAGGGGTGCCTCTACATTAATGTGACATAACTGACTCCTCCCCGTCCCAGTTACGCCATGCGTTTGTGTTGACGTAACATTAGTATAGTTGTCTAATTTTCGCCTGATTTTAAATACGGTTAAACGAGCGATACACTTGCCACGAGTTTGTTAGGGTTATTTTTGTTTTTGTTAGATTACATTTCTTTTGTTTGAATATCTCCATCTAACACAAGCGATAGAAATAATAGTTTTTACTCTTTGCTAAGATTTCTTTAATTATTATAGCTTACAGTGACATTTGTTCAGGCAGATCAATAGGCGCCTCTCGCGGACAGAGAGAAACAATATGGCGGCCTGCAGCAGCTGATTACTGAAGGTGAATCTATGCTTTGTTCTCTTCTGTTTTGCGTGAATCTTTTCGGTCTTTTTGCAACATTATCCTCGGCAGAAAACTGTAATAATGACCAGGGTGTTAAAAGTAAAATGTCTGCGGTTCTTCTGTGTTTTCCTTCTCTCGCCAGTGTTCATTAAATAAATGATTGGAGGTTTTTAAAGGCCACTGCGGACTGATATGTGCTGACTAGTGATGGTTGATGAGGCGTTTCGACACATTTCCAAACTATATTGATGCTGCGTTAATACCATGTCACTCAATACTGACACCTGCTGGACGTTTAATGCACTGCATGCGGTCTATTGGACTAAAGTGCCTTGACCTGGTAATAATGTAACTTAAGGCATTCTATGTTATATTGTATTATTTAATTTCCTTATTGATATGGAAAAATGTTTGAGATTTTTAGATGCAGTCCATAAATAACGTGGACATTTAGGTGAACATGTGAATAAGGGTGATTGTAAAAAAAAATATATATATATATATATACATATATATATATATATATATATATATATATATAGAATTAAATTCAGGTAACTTGGGTGATAACTGAGAGGAAAAGGATGAAAATGGGCCCACACGGCTCAAACCTTTCCTTCGCCTTCAGGCGGCAACATATTTCCTCATGAATTTAAAAATCAACCTCAAAAGATCAGATTTTCTTGGTAGATGCATCCTGTTCACAGATGCGCTTATAACAGGGGTGGGCAGTTCCAGTTCCTGACAGCCCCTGTCCTGCAACTTTTAGATGTGTCCTTGGTCCAAAATACCTGAATCAAGTAAATAGATGATTAATAGGACTGAATAAACTGACAGCATACTGAGGAGGTTATTCAGCCATTTCATTAAGGTCTGTTTGACCAAAGACCAATCTAAAATCTGCATGATAGCGGTCCTCAGGGAATGGAATAGCCATCCCACTGACGCACTAAACGGAAGGTTTAGTGCGTGACTCATTTTAAAACGTGACTTTTTGAAACGATACGCGCATCAACAGGAGTTTCACTCCATTTCTCGAAACATGTGCCTATGCATCAATGATGTTGGACCCTTCACTAGTGCTGGACCAATCCTTTAGGCTCATATTGTTTTATACGACACCAAAAGAACAAATGTTACCTTAGACTGAAATTAAACAGAAGGAACCTTCACTAACAGCAAGTACTGGTTTTAACAAACCAAAGGGTTGGATGAAGCAGTTGGACGAAGTAATTGCATGCACTCTGTTGAACGGATTGTTACCTACATGCAACCAAAGCCCTGCATATATCCATCATGTGTGATTAAATCTAATGATCCATTCAGATCCAGTAAGCCTGCTATATGGTTACAGCATCTGAGCCAATTAACCTTTAAGCCAATTAGGAAAAGATTGAGAACTATCAAAGAATAAATACCTAACAAACAAATGAGAAGGCTGGAAGCCTTCCATCCATTTAGTCCAAGCTGCTGTTTCTATCTGATGGAAAATCTTTGGGAATCAGTTCTTCACAGCAGGAGGGATGTTTGGAATGAACCCAGCAATGTCTGATGGTCAGCAGTGATGTGGATTTAAACCTTTGCCTTTTGAAATAAACTTTTATTGTTTGATATGTTTATTTATTAAAGAGCACATCTTCATTGCTGAATGTGAACGCATGACGGTATCAGGGCCTTCCAAATACCGAATTTTTAACCAGAATAGACACAAATTTGTCATAGTAGCTTCATCTGGTCTGTTCCTGTTTGGCTGTGACTTTGGCTGTGACTCCATCCACTCATATCAGCTGTGCTGCTGCCATCAACACCTTTGTTTATAGATGTTGGAGCTTGACCTGTTTTCCAGTGTAGTCCTATTTCTCTGACTGTGACTGGCTGGATGTGCTCTCTTCATCCTCTGACATGGGAGCTGGCTCGGAGCTCGTCTGCCTGGCTGTGTTTGCTGGAAGGGGCCGCTTTTTACAGTTGCCTTTTTCTATGTCTGCTTCTGTCTCCTTGAACCCCAGTCAGCCTCAGCAGATGGCCGCTCACACTGAGCCTGGTTCTGCTGGAGGTTTCTTCCTGTTCAAAGGGAGTTTTTCCTCTCCACTGTCGCTACAAGCATTCTTAGTGTGAGGGATTGCTGAAGGGTCAATGCAATCAACTGGTTTTCCTTAGATAGAAAACTTTGAATCTGTCTGACTGGATGATCTGGTTGCAACGTAATGGGCCTGGGGATGACATGTGCTCTATATAATTAAACTGAATTGAATTTATTAGGCAAATTTACAAGAAAAAACATTCAAATTTACGAGATTCTAAACATGCAAATTTATTGTATCATTCATTTTTACTTTAAAACCTTCCATGAGGCCATTGTATCTTCTCGTTCCATAATTAAATACCCTATTTGCATCTTCTTTATATAGCATACTTTAATGTGTATTATAATCTGGTTTTGTTCCATAAATGTACGTTAAAATCTTGCAAATTTGCTACTTTTCCCCCTAAATATGTGTTTTTTTCTCTCATTAATTTCCTACTTTTTCCTCATTTATTCGTATGTTTTAATTTCGTAGATATTGGTGTTACTCCTAAATTTGCGTTTTTATTCTGGTAAAAAGGCAACTTTAAACTAAAATATTTTTATTTCGATTTTTTTACCGTCTTTGAATGGTCCTAATACGCCGTGCTGTGAGAGTTCCTGTGGAATGAGTTATTTAGGAGCATTATTGGCTCCTCAGGGCTGATAGTTATCTCTCACGTCTATGCAGTTTAGAGTATTTGACGTCATAAATAAATACGGGGACTGCTCCTTTAATACTGTGGTTGCTGTGGTTACTGACTCCAAGGGTCAATTAGGGAGCAACACCATGGCCCAAAGCAGCACCCTGATGGAGGTTCAGCAGAGGGATTTCAGGCTTAGTTTAAAGTTGTTTTGTCTCATAGCATAGAATAAAAACACATCTTGTTTAATATTTCAATGTATGATGCTTTGTCTAAATATTGAGGCAGATGTCATGGTGCATTAATCCTGCAGATGAAAATGAATCTATATTTGCTTTCTTCAGCTCGCTCTCCATCAGTCATGGGTCTGCAGAAGATCTGGAGGAACTACAAGGTTCTTATTGTGATGGGCACAAGCCTGGGACTGATTCACTGGGGCTGGTATCACTTAAAGTCGAACCCGGTGCTGCACAAGAACAGAGAGGACTACATCCCTGAGCCCGGCATTGTTGCTTACGTTTCCCCCGCTGCTCCTTCTGCCAAAAGCAAGGATCAGACTAAGGTAAGAGCTTCCCTGCTGCAGCAGCTTCCTGGCAGCACATGCACTTCTTGGCAACACATGCGCTCCTGGCAACACATGCGCTTCCTGTCAGCACTTGCACTTCCTGGCAGCACATGCGCTTCCTGGCAGCACATGCGCTTCCTGGCAGCACATGCGCTTCCTGGCAACACATGCACTTCTTGGCAACACAGGCATTTCCTTGCAGCACATGCGCTTCCTGGCAACACATGCGCTTCCTGGCAACACATGCGCTTCCTGGCAACACATTCGCTTCCTGGCAACACATGCGCTTCCTGGCAACACAGGGGTTTCCTGGCAGCACATGCGCTTCTTGGCAACACATGCGCTTCTTGGCAACACATGCGCTTCTTGGTAACACAGGGGTTTCCTGGCAGCACATGCGCTTCCTGGCAGCACATGCGCTTCCTGGCAGCACATGCGCTTCCTGGCAACACATGCGCTTCCTGTCAGCACATGCGCTTCCTGTCAGCACTTGCGCTTCCTGTCAGCACATGCGCTCCCTGGCAACACATTCGCTCCCTGGCAGCACATTCGCTCCCTGGCAGCACATTCGCTTCCTGTCAGCACATTCGCTTCCTGTCAGCACATTCGCTTCCTGGCAGCACATTCGCTTCCTGTCAGCACATTCGCTTCCTGGCAGCACATTCTATTCGCTTCCTGTCAGCACATTCGCTTCCTGGCAGCACATTCGCTTCCTGTCAGCACATGCGCTTCCTGGCAACACATGCGCTTCCTGTCAGCACATGCGCTTCCTGTCAGCACATGCGCTTCCTGGCAACACATTCGCTTCCTGTCAGCACATTCGCTTCCTGGCAGCACATTCGCTTCCTGGCAGCACATTCGCTTCCTGGCAGCACATTCGCTTCCTGTCAGCACATTCGCTTCCTGGCAGCACATGCGCTTCCTGGCAGCACATGCGCTTCCTGGCAGCACATGCGCTTCCTGGCAGCACATGCGCTTCCTGGCAGCACATGCGCTTCCTGGCAGCACATTCGCTTCCTGGCAGCACATGCGCTTCCTGGCAACACATGCGCTTCTTGGCAACACATGCGCTTCCTGGCAACACATGCGCTTCCTGTCAGCACATTCGCTTCCTGTCAGCACATTCGCTTCCTGGCAGCACATTCGCTTCCTGGCAGCACATTCGCTTCCTGTCAGCACATTCGCTTCCTGGCAGCACATTCGCTTCCTGGCAGCACATTCGCTTCCTGTCAGCACATTCGCTTCCTGGCAGCACATTCGCTTCCTGGCAGCACATGCGCTTCCTGGCAGCACATGCGCTTCCTGGCAGCACATGCGCTTCCTGGCAGCACATGCGCTTCCTGGCAGCACATGCGCTTCCTGGCAGCACATGCGCTTCCTGGCAGCACATGCGCTTCCTGGCAGCACATTCGCTTCCTGGCAGCACATTCGCTTCCTGGCAACACATGCGCTTCTTGGCAGCACATGCGCTTCCTGGCAACACATGCGCTTCTTGGCAACACATGCGCTTCCTGTCAGCACATGCGCTTCCTGGCAGCACATTCGCTTCCTGGCAGCACATGCGCTTCCTGGCAGCACATTCGCTTCCTGGCAGCACATTCGCTTCCTGTCAGCACATTCGCTTCCTGGCAGCACATTCGCTTCCTGGCAGCACATTCGCTTCCTGTCAGCACATTCGCTTCCTGGCAGCACATTCGCTTCCTGGCAGCACATGCGCTTCCTGGCAGCACATGCGCTTCCTGGCAGCACATGCGCTTCCTGGCAGCACATGCGCTTCCTGGCAGCACATGCGCTTCCTGGCAGCACATGCGCTTCCTGGCAGCACATGCGCTTCCTGGCAGCACATTCGCTTCCTGGCAGCACATTCGCTTCCTGGCAACACATGCGCTTCTTGGCAGCACATGCGCTTCCTGGCAACACATGCGCTTCTTGGCAACACATGCGCTTCCTGTCAGCACATGTGCTTCCTGGCAGCACATTCGCTTCCTGGCAGCACATGCGCTTCCTGGCAGCACATTCGCTTCCTGGCAGCACATGCGCTTCCTGGCAGCACATTCGCTTCCTGGCAGCACATGCGCTTCCTGGCAGCACATTCGCTTCCTGGCAGCACATGCGCTTCCTGGCAGCACATGCGCTTCCTGGCAGCACATTCGCTTCCTGGCAGCACATTCGCTTCCTGGCAACACATGCGCTTCTTGGCAGCACATGCGCTTCCTGGCAACACATGCGCTTCTTGGCAACACATGCGCTTCCTGTCAGCACATGCGCTTCCTGGCAGCACATGCGCTTCCTGGCAGCACATTCGCTTCCTGGCAGCACATGCGCTTCCTGGCAGCACATTCGCTTCCTGGCAGCACATTCGCTTCCTGGCAGCACATGCGCTTCTTGGCAGCACATGCGCTTCTTGGCAGCACATGCGCTTCCTGGCAACACATGCGCTTCTTGGCAACACATGCGCTTCCTGTCAGCACATGCGCTTCCTGGCAACACATGCACTTCCTGTCAGCACATGCACTTCCTGGTTTGTCTACTAGATGCTGCTGGTTTAACACCAGCCTCTCAGATCATCCTTTCATGCTGTGCTCTGCTTGCGCTCACCGAGCCGTGTGATCAGTTCACCTGTCGCTGCAAAGAACCGACTATCAGGCTCCTGGTCCACAATGCAGGGTTATTTATAGAGGTGTTCTCTAGCTGCTAACGGCACAGAGATCAGCAGACTTTAAACTATTTCACACATGGAGTTCTCTGTTAAACCCTGGGAAGCATTAAAAGGCTCATTAAAGGCAAACTGATACTAAAGTTTCATTTTAGAGCCAGAACCGAAATGTTTTACCTTTTGTAGTCCGTGTTTCCAGGGCAACGGTTCCAGAGCTGAGGAACCATCCTGCCCCTCCCTGAATCAGTTTCCTGGATCCCTTCAGTCCTGCCATTAAATAAAACTAAGCTGACCCTTAGGTCCCTTACTGACCATCCAAGAGACATCTGGAAGCTTTCTGTCTAATGATTTCCACTAGAGCTGAAACAATCAGATTAATCGATTATTGAAACAATAATTTAGTCATCGGTTTATCTGGAGTCTAGAGACCCACTTAAATAATAATTGAACTTTATTGATCTCACATTGGAGAAATGAACTCTCTACATTGAACCCATCTCATTGGGGAGCAGTGGGCTGCCATTGTGCGGCGCCGAGGGAGCAGTGTGGGGTTAAGGGTCTTGCTCAGGGACCCAGAGTGGCAGTCTGTGGGAGTGGGGCTCGAACTCAGAACCTCTGGATTCCAAGGTCTATGCCCTAACCACTAGGCCGCCCCTCCCCCAGAGCAGGAATTATACAAAATATATAAATATTTTTCATTTAAGATAAAAAAAAAAAACAACACTGTGTCAACATGCTCTATCAGAACCCCTCAAGTGGAAAAGTTTGAGTTTCACTTGTTTAATTTAGTAGAAAGTGTGATTATTAATGGAGAAAATAATCTTCCGATGAATGGATTTGCTAAATGATGGTTAGCTGGAGCCCTGATCTCCAGCAGGACTCAGCTGTGAGCTGCTGGATCCTCATTTCCTCACCAAACATCAGCTTTCCTGTCCACCATGGCGTTGATGTGTGCTGCTGTCTTTCAGTGAGTCTGGATGAAGTCTCAGAGCTGGATCCGGAGGAACTGGCTGTGGGCAGCTGGAGGAGCCTTTGTTCTGGTCCATCTGAGCACCTGGGCCCTGCAGAGAGCGATGAGGAGCAGCGTTCGATCTGAGGCGCAGCTCAGACAGAGGACTGCTGCGGAGAAGACGGACTGATCTCTGTTTGAAGCAGAGAGAGATCTTCCTGCATGGGAACGGCTGGAAGCGGTTTCACATCTCTGGGAGTTCTGCCTGTACTGATCTCTGTCTTTGCTTCTAAAGTTCAGCCTCTTCATCCACAGCTGGCTTCATGTTAAATGTTTATTATTGTAATAAAACCTTTGGTTGTGATGTAATACTCTGCTTTCATTAACGGTCATTAAAGTAGAACTCTCAACTGACTGGGTTTCCATCCAAGAAAGAACAAATCAAACTTCATATGAACAGAATGAGTGATTAACAGTCACTTCTGACGTGTCAGTTATTTGAGTGGTGGGGGGGGGGCTCCAGCAGGAGTACTGCAGAGCGACCAGTTAACCAAACACTCCTGTTTTTGGATGGTTTCAGGCAGCAGTTCAAACCCACTGATCTACCCGCTGTTTGTCATGCAGCTCCTGCTGTTTACTAACTTTAGTATTTGAAAGATTGGGATGAAGAGGGGGCGACCTGCAGCACATGCTTTAACCCCTGCTCCACCAACATGCCCTCTGGAGGGCTGTTATTTACTGTAAATGAATTCAATTTGACCTTACAATGTTCCAGAAGTGAAGGTCTGTTCCCTCAATGTTTGGTCCCCATCAGGCAGACCAACCCTGGAACTGCTGCTGCTGCATGAGTTCATGTCAGGGTTTCATAGTGGAGCTGTTGTAGTGTTTATCAGTCAGACATGGAACCACATCAGGTGTTTTAAAACAAGCCAATCCCTGATAGAAGCTGGGACCAAGGCTGTTAGAACATTGACTCTTCTGAATGGAAGCAGCTGAGAAAGTAGAAGTGGGGATTTCTTTACCAAAAACATGCTGGAGAAGATTCTCAGCCACTCAGGTCATAGTCATTCCAAAAAAGTGAAAAACAATCCACTAGACTTAGTTTCATTAAGTTTGAAGTCATTTTGCTTCCCATCCAGGAAGCTTTTTTCAATTGAAACTGTCACGTCGTTTGGTTTTACTTTTTTGGGTTTACCAAAAACACGTTCCCTTCATGTGGTTTGGAAATGTTTCCATCACAAGCAGGAATTTAACCTAAAACCTGGCAGAATGTGTTTCCCTTCGGTTTCAGTGTCTCCAGAGAAAACATAGACCTGAACAGAGCAGATGTTGAAATGTTGGCAGTTTCCATCCTGCAGTGTTCACCCAGCATTCTGGCTAGGATAGGATATTTATTAAAGAAATGAGCTTTAAAGGATGGAACCAGCTCAGCGGACGGCTTATCTGATGGGATCCCTCTGGCTCAGCGGCACAGCATCCATACATGGAGAACTGAAAACAGAGGGCCACCCCAAAGCGTCCGTGTCTCTGGTTTGGGTCGTTCTAAACAGAAGAAACGGCCGTAGCTGAACGGCAAACTGTGCTGAACAGCTGGAGGAGTGAAGCTAGGCGATATTCTAGATGATCGGTCCCAGTGGAGCGAGCTGCACCACAGAGGGAGATAAATATAGAGAAGCTATCAGCAGAAGAACAGGAGGATGAAAATAGAAAACCTTTATTACTAAATCATTGGACACCAATCCAACATTAGACCTTAAACATCACTGAACCCGGGAGGTTTTCAGGCATCCAAACCTCCCTAATGACATCAGGGAAGAGGAGACCTGCTGATGAATGTTTAACGGCGCCATCAGGAGGCGGAGATGAGTCTCTGCAGAGGCAGCTCCTGGCCAGCTCTCACTATGAAAGCTTCTGGCTCTGGAGTTGCTCCGGCAGCTTCCTGCGGTCTTTCACTGCATTCCTCTTCCTCTTCTTGCTGAGGAACTTCTCCACTTTGCCGCTTTTCTTCAAGTCCAGGTACTTCTCAGCCAGCTGCAGCTTCTTCTTCTCCGCTGAGGAGAAAAAAGAAAACTAGATCAGGTGTTCCAAAAACGAGCTCCAGTAAATCTAACTTTCTTTCAAACTTTTAAATACTGTCATTATACTGCAGTTTTATTTAGTATAGTTTGGGTTTTCAGGACCCTGGAGAGGTCAAACCAATCTCTAACATCAAAGGATGGTAAAAAGAGATTTGCTCCTCGTTTTGGGGAAGAAATAAAAAAAAAAAACTGTGTTGTGAATTGGTGCTCTTTAGATAAACTGAACTGAATTCAGTCTTGAGTTGGCTTCTGGGTTTAGACATTGACCTAACATCGTCTGTTCCTGTTTGGCTGTGACTCCATCCTGGAGAGAAATATCAGCTGTGCTGCTGCCATCAACACCTTTGTTTCTAGATGCTGGAGATCAGCCTGTTTTTCAGTGTAGTCCTGTTTCTCTAAGTGCATGATATATATGGGTTTTACATTTTATGTTCTTTGACAATCATCAAGTTTTGTATCACAAATGAAGCCCTCTTATTACCTAAGCACTCTCATTATCTAAGTTTCTGTTTCCTTGAGAGGATAATATAATTTGTTTTTGTACTCACAACCTCTCGGTGCCATGCTCTGAGAATGATGTAATTTCGTTTTTGGTTTCGGCTGTCCAGGAGCCCTGGGTGGGGCATTCCATATTTTGGTTTCTGTAATCATGCGCTCCAGGCGTGAGAGGGAGCGATCACTTTTCCTGATTGGGTAAAAGATTTTCCTTTGAAGTTTGGCATAAATGACGGATGGCGGTTGGCACTGGCGGGGTCTCCTAGGGTTGCGTACGGACGCCTAGCTGCGCGGGTTGCTGCCCTGCCGGGATCGACCGGCCCTCCGATCCTTGTGTGACGGTAGGGGGACAATAGAAGTTGTATTGAAGCAATATAATTTGTATTCAGCACCGTGCCTTGATTGATGTGCTTGCTTTGCTGTTTTCTGTGGCGGAATAAAGCGACACATTTTAATTCTAGCAGAAACAGTTTGTGTGTTCTGTGTGTGCATCCCGATCCTGCCTAAATTTCATAATACAGTGGATGTGCACTCCTCATCCTCTGACATGGGAGCTGGCACGGAGCTCGTCTGCCTGGCTGTGTGTTTCCTGGACGGGGCCGCCTGTGGAGCTGGTTGACAGTTGCCTTTTGTATCTATGCTTCTTTTTCTATGTCTGCTTCTGTCTCCTTGAACCCCAGTCGGCCTCAGCAGATGGCCGCTCACACTGAGCCTGGTTCTGCTGGAGGTTTCTTCCTGTTCAGGGAGTTTTTCCTCTCCACTGTCACTACAAGCATGCTTAGTGTGAGGGATTGCTGAAGAGTCAATGAGTCGATTAGCTGCTTTTCTATAGATAGAAAACGTTGAATCAATCTGACTGGATGATCTGGTGAACTGGAAAGCACCTTGAGATGACATGATGTGAATTGGCTCTATAGAAATAAACAATTGATTCTAGTGACCATAGATGAGCACTACTTTTTAAGGTGCATTGTGGGAAATTTCAAGTCCACTACTTTTTCATCCACTAGACGTTGGGACACTCATCTAGAATGGCGTAACCACTATATAGTGCCCTGATTAGGGCGGACAGTCAGACACAGCCTCTTTCATCAGCTCTGGTTAGCCAGCCCATGCCATTCTGAACACACCTGAATGAAACGAGTGGCCGGTTAGCCTCCGCTGAGCCAAATGAGCCAGCCTTTAGACCCAGGGGTAGTAGAGAAAAGACGCATCTAAAGGTTACAGGATGGTAGTGTATCATTTTATATAATGTCTTGCAGCAGATGGCACCATGTCTGCTCATCGCACCCAGAGCTGGAACTCTATTTAGGCTATTTAAACACTATCAGGTTGACCTATATGACCTGATTTTAACAGGATTTTTGGTAAAGAGATTCAAGGTGATCATTTACCTTTAACCAGATGGACAGGTTTCAGTTTATTTGAGTACATTTTTAGGCTTTTTATCTCGTAAATGAGGAATGAAAAAGTCTGCCGCAGACTAACACCAAAGCCTACTTTTATGTATCCAGTTTTAGGTCAAACAGAGGAATCTGCTCCTTATGCAGCGGTGGAACATGGATGTGTATGACCTGCATCGCTGAGAGTTTCTGACGGGGATTCTGAAGATTTTCACGTCAAACAAAGGAACTGTAACTCAAAGCTTGGACTTGTGATTCAAGCATTCATTCCCTCTGTTCAGCTAGTTGGTGACTCAGAGTCACCATGAAGATCCATGCAGCTCAGAAGGTAACAAACCCACATCACCAGGTCCTGACTGATGGAGCACTCCTTACATTTCTTCAGGAAAAAAGGCCGCTCCCCACGACTGGCTCGTTCTCGCTGCTGCTTCTTGAACTGGAGCTCTCTCTCTCTCTGCTGCTCTCTGGTCTGTCTGGCTTTCTCCTGGTTCTCCTGTAAAAACAGTGGACAGTCTGGGCAACCAACATGTTTTGGGTCATGTGGCAACGTTCAGCCAATCATACGTCACTGGCATCTGCAGGGCTCAAGCAGATCTGGTACCCACACCTTCTCAAAAAATTGCCACCCCCCCTAAAGAGCTGGCCCCCTTGGCATGAAGGCCCCCTGACAAACCTGGCCCTAGGGGGGAAACGGGCCCTCAAAATAGTCAGCCCAGCCTGAAATGCCGACTCTCTGAAGAGCTGGCCTCAGGTGAGGGGGCTAAATGGCCTTATGAGGAGCTGATAAGACACTGTTCCCCGCGGAGCCCTTAATATATGGCCCTTGGAGGAATTGTCCCCCTTATAATCCAACGGCCAGAAGAGCGGGCCCCCTGTCAATATCCAACCCCATTAAGCGGAGCTTACACTGTGCTATATATTTAATGGTTGCACGCAGCTACAGCACAAACTGTACGACAAAACCGCAGGGTTTAGAAGTTCCCAGCTCGAATGTTTGTTCTCACGCTGTGCGACCCGACGCTCTGATTAGATCTACCTGCTCACACTGTGGGACTCAGCTCCGCAGTGAGAGGGCGCTACTCAGACTCGTCTATCGGGAAGCCAAACGAGTAGAAGAGGAATATAAAGCTCACTAGAGGTGAAATGTGCTGCCTTGGCAATTTGTGCCATTTTGTGCTGAAAGCCCTGAAAAGAGAAAGAGACGGCTTATAGACATGGCTGATCAACCGGGGCTACTGCGGTCTGTCAGTTTTACAGAAAGAACTCACTCATTGCACCCCCGCCATGCTTCTGTGTTTACATCTGAGAGGAAGAAGAAGAAGAATCCCTGTTTGCCAACTGAGCAATTTGCCCATGACCACCTTACGACGGCCGACTGAATATTAAACATGTTTGATTTTCTCCCGACCTCACGATTCCTGATGGGGAGGTGGTCGTTAGAGGCTGATCGCCCCTCGTTACCCCCTGTTCACTACATCACGCACCATCAGGATGAAAGTCGGCCCGATGGAAAAATGATTGCACGACTGGAGAATCGGCCCAAAAAGGGCGTACACCCGGCTTTAGAAAGCTGGCCCTTTAGCAGGATATAAGGCCTGCCTATGAAGAGCTGGCTGAAGAGGATAGCAAAGCCCAGGGGCCCTCCCTCCAGCTGCTGCTGTCAGTGAGAGGGTGTCTCCATCACTGCCAGAGCTGTGAGATGTAGATCTACAGTGCAGGTTGTCCAATTCTAGATCACACTTGATTTCTCTGTGTCAGATCATAAAAAGAGTGAAGTATGAGGACTTCTCACCAATCTCCTCAGCAGGAACTGCAGCTTCTCCTTCCTCTGACTGCCCATCTTTTTCTTCTTTAGCTGCTTCTTAATCATCTGCACAGAAAGAGAATGTTAGCAGCTCCTCTCATGCAGGATAATAAACCTTTGGGTTTTCTCACCTCCTTCTCTCTGTGTTTGAGGTCATTAATAAACTTGTAAGTCTTCTCAAATATCTCTGGTTTGTATTCCCCTGACAGGCTGTCAAACCGAGGATCCCTCCTGGTCTATGACACAACAGTCCAACATTAAGCTTCTAATGCATCCGGAGGGTTTATGGTACAATGTTCTGTCAAAACTGGTGTGACTCACAGATTTCTTGATGGGGATGACCTGGCGGAGGAAGGATGGCGCCTTTTTGGCTGAGATTTCCATCGGCCTGAAATCAAACACTGTGTGAAACAAACTGAAGGTCTGTGGGAGGAGGACCTGCTGCAGAAATCAAACACTTTTCACCATAAGAAGCAACAGACCTGTTCTTGTTCAGCCTTTTCTTACTGCTGACTGCTCCGTGTCTTCTGCTACTGAACGCCACCTCATTGAAAGCTTTAGTTCCCACCTTCTGCTGCAGCTTCATGACCTCCTCAAAGGGAATGTTCGACAGTCCTGAGTAGGAAGAGCACATCACCAGGAAATATTCCACTATGAGGAAGCTACAACGGAAACTGTGTCCGAATGTCCGTCCTAACCACTTTATAGGCCACTATATGGTATACTAACCACTTTATAGGCCACTATATGGTATATTGACCACTATATAGGCCACTATATGGTATACTAACCATTTTATAGGCCACTATATGGTATACTAACCATTTTATAGGCCACTATATGGTATACTGACCACTATATAGGCCACTATATGGTATACTGACCACTATACAGGCCACTATATGGTATACTGACCACTATATAGGCCACTATATGGTATACTGACCACTATACAGGCCACTATATGGTATACTGACCACTATACAGCCACTATATGGTATACTAACCACTTTATAGGCCACTATATGGTATACTGACCACTATATAGGCCACTATATGGTATACTGACCACTATATAGGCCACTATATGGTATACTGACCACTTTATAGGCCACTATATGGTATACTGACCACTATATAGGCCACTATATGGTATACTGACCACTATATAGGCCACTATATGGTATACTAACCGCTTTATAGGCCACTATATGGTATACTGACCACTATATAGGCCACTATATGGTATACTGACCACTATATAGGCCACTATATGGTATACTGACCACTATATAGGCCACTATATGGTTTACTGACCACTATATAGGCCACTATATGGTATACTGACCACTATATAGGCCACTATATGGTATACTAACCACTTTATAGGCCACTATATGGTATACTGACCACTATATAGGCCACTATATGGTATACTTACCACTTTATAGGCCACTATATGGTATACCAACCTCTTTATGGGCCACTATATGGTATACCAACCTCTTTATGGGCCACTATATGGTATACCAACCTCTTTATAGGCCACTATATGGTATACCAACCTCTTTATAGGACACTATATGGTATACTGACCACTATATAGGCCACTATATGGTATACCAACCTCTTTATAGGCCACTATATGGTATACTGACCACTATATAGGCCACAATATGGTATACCAACCTCTTTATAGGCCACTATATGGTATACTGACCACTATATAGGCCACTATATGGTATACCAACCTCTTTTTAGGCCACTATATAGTATTCTGACCACTATATAGGCCACTATATGGTATAACAACCTCTTTATAGGCCACTATATGGTATACTGACCACTATATAGGCCACTATATTGTATACCAACCTCTTTTTAGGCCACTATATGGTATACTGACCACTTTATAGGCCACTATATGGTATACTGACCACTATATAGGCCACTATATGGTATACTGACCACTTTATAGGCCACTATATGGTATACCAACCTCGTTATAGGCCACTATATGGTATACTGACCACTTTATAGGCCACTATATGGTATACTGACCACTATATAGGCCACTATATGGTATACTGACTACTTTATAGGCCACTATATGGTATACCAACCTCGTTATAGGCCACTATATGGTATACCAACCTCGTTATAGGCCACTATATGGTATACTGACCACTTTATAGGCCACTATATGGTATACTGACCACTATATAGGCCACAATATGGTATACCAACCTCTTTATAGGCCACTATATGGTATACCAACCTCGTTATAGGCCACTATATGGTATACCAACCTCGTTATAGGCCACTATATGGTATACTGACCACTATATAGGCCACAATATGGTATACCAACCTCTTTATAGGCCACTATATAGTATACTAACCACTATATGGTCATGGGGGGGCTCAGAGGAAACAGGGCTGAGGTCAGTAAAGGCGGGTCATAAGTAAGAGGGCTCAGTCATGGGGGGTCCGAGGTAACACAACTGAGGTCAGTCATGAGGGGGAGGGGGGTCAGAGGTAACAGGGCTCAGTCATGGAGGGTCATAGGCAACAAGGCTCAGTTATGAGGGGGTCAGAGGTAACAGGGCTGAGGTCAGTCATGGGGGGTCAGAGGAAACAGGGCTGAGGTCAGTCATGGGGGGTCAGAGGTAACAGAGCTGAGATCAGTCATGGTGGGGTCAGAGGTAACAGGGCTGAGGTCAGTCATGGGGGGTCAGAGGAAACAGGGCTGAGGTCAGTGATGGAGGGGTCAGAGCTAACAGGGCTGAGATTAGTCATGGGGGTCAGAGGTAACAGGGTTGAGGTCAGTCATGGGGGGTCAGAGCTGACAGGGCTGAGGTCAGTCATTGGGGGTCAGAGCTAACAGGGCTAAGGCATGTGGGGGTCAGAGCTAACAGGGCTGAGGTCAGTCATGGGGGGGTCAGAGGTAACAGGGCTGAGATCAGTCATGGGGGGTCAGAGATAACAGGGCTGAGATTATTCATGGGGGGTCAGAGGTAACAGGGCTGAGGTCAGCTATTGAGGGTCAGAGGTAACAGGGCTCAGGCATGTGGGGGTCAGAGGTAACAGGGCTGAGGTCAGTCATTAGGGGTCAGAGGTAACGGCTCAGTCATGGGGGGGTCAGAGGTAACAGGGCTCAGTCATGGGGGGGTCAGAGGTAACAGGGCTGAGATCAGTCATGGGTGGTCAGAGATAACAGGGCTGAGATTAGTCATGGGGGGTCAGAGGTAACAGGGCTGAGGTCAGTCATGGGGGGTCAGAGGTAACAGGGCTGAGGTCAGTCATGGGGGGTCAGAGCTAACAGGGCTGAGGTCAGTCATTGGGGATCAGAGGTAACAGGGCTCAGGCATGTGGGGGTCAGAGGTAACAGGGCTGAGGTCAGTCATTAGGGGTCAGAGGTAACGGCTCAGTCATGGGGGGGTCAGAGGTAACAGGGCTCAGTCATGGGGGGGTCAGAGGTAACAGGGCTGAGATCAGTCATGGGTGGTCAGAGATAACAGGGCTGAGATCAGTCATGGGGGGTCAGAGGTAACAGGGCTGAGGTCAGTCATGGGGGGTCAGAGCTAACAGGGCTGAGGTCAGTCATTGGGGATCAGAGGTAACAGGGCTCAGGCATGTGGGGGTCAGAGGTAACAGGGCTGAGGTCAGTCATTAGGGGTCAGAGGTAACAGGGCTCAGTCATGGGGGGGTCAGAGGTAACAGGGCTGAGATCAGTCATGGGGGGTCAGAGGTAACAGGGCTGAGGTCAGTCATGGGGGGTCAGAGCTAACAGGGCTGAGGTCAGTCATTGGGGGTCAGAGCTAACAGGGCTCAGTCATGGGGGGGGTCATAGGTAACAGGGCTGAGATCAGTCATGGGGGGTCAGAGGTAACAGGGCTGAGGTCAGTCATTGGGGGTCAGAGCTAACAGGGCTCAGGCATGTGGGGGTCAGAGGTAACAGGGCTGAGGTCAGTCAGTGGGGGTCAGAGGTAACAGGGCTCAGTCATGGGGGGTCAGAGGTAACAGGGCTGAGATCAGTCATGGGGGGTCAGAGGTAACAGGGCTGAGATCAGTCATGGGGGGTCAGAGCTAACAGGGCTAAGGTCTCACCTTTCCTGATGTCTTCCCTTGCCTGCAGCTCTGCGTCATTGTCATCTTCCCCTGCTTTATCATCATCATCTTCGTCTTCATCATCATCATCTTCTTCTTCGTCATCATCATCATCTTCTTCTTCATCGTCATCTTCGTCATCATCATCCTCATCATCTTCCTCCGATCCTTCTTCAGCGCTGCTTCCACAGTCCCTACCTGATTGGCTCCGCCCCTCCTCTCTGTGTTCTCGTGGTGAAATCTTCTCTTCCTCCTGTTTAAACGCGCTGATCTTCCTCTCTACATCAGAGTCTTCCTCACCGCTACCACTAACAGTCTTCTTCTTTCCTCCGGTAACATGTCGCTGCTTCTCTGTCCTCATGCTGCTTTCCATTTCAGCCAGAAGCGGGTCCTGAAACGCTCCTTGGTTTGTAAACTATAGTCACGTGGCCGGACAACCGGAAGTCTCGCTTCTTCTTCTTTAGGTTTTAACGGCAGGGTTCCTCCAACAATTGTCGCACTGCTGCCATCTATTGGATCCTAACATCTATTCCTCAATTTCTCAGAATGATCCAAGTATTAAAAAAAAAGAAAAAAAAATCTTCTTTTTTTCCCCATCAATATTATTTACCTGATCAACCACATTGTCAAATTTAAATTCACTATTAAAACTTAATTTTGTTTTTAATAATCTCTGAGTTAAATATTTTACTCCATTGTTTCTACATTATGAAACCAACCATAGAAACCGGTAAGATGTTTCCCCATCTTAAAAACATTTCAATTTAAAACACTGTGACTGATTCTTATTCTATTTATATATATCTCCACCCTGCTGTTTATTGCTCTAATCTTTTATACATCTACTGTATTTTTTTTCCTCTTCAAATGTCTTCCATTTATTTCATAGTCCCTCCTAATTTTTTATATCTTCTTGCATTCTCTCCAAACTATACGTTTACTTTCAGATTTTGATATAATTTTACTGGCATATCTTCTTTTTTAATACTTCTTCCTTATTGTTTATTTCTATGGCGCCAATTCACAGCACATGTCACCTCAAGGCACTTTATAGTTCACCAGATCATCGACTCATTGACTCTTCAGCAATCCCTCACTCTAAGCATGCTTGTAGCGACAGTGGAGAGGAAAAACTCCCTTTGAACAGGAAGAAACCTCCAGCAGAACCAGGCTCAGTGTGAGCAGCCATCTGCTGAGGCCCACTGGGGTTCAAGGAGACAGAAGCAGACATAGAAAAAGAAGCATAGATACAAAAGGCAACTGTCAACCAGCTCCACAGGCGGCCCCGTCCAGGAAACACACAGCCAGGCAGACGAGCTCCGAGCCAGCTCCCATGTCAGAGGATGAAGAGAGCACATCCAGTTAGTCACAGTCAGAGAAACAGGACTACACTGGAAAACAAGCTGATCTCCAGCATCTATAAACAAGAGATAAGAGATTGAACTATCAGATATTGCAGAGTAGGAGAATAGCGATAGAATCAAGCAGAATGATGAAAAAAGGGGTTCCTATGTCCTCCAGCAGTCTAAGCCTATAGCAGCATATCCATAAAGCTCTGGAAATGTGGTTGTGATCTTAATAAATTTAATTTCTGAAAACATATTTAAAGATAAATTCCTCTTAACTGGGAGAGGGAAAATTTGGTAATTTATATGCTGTCTTATTATTTTTTTGTTGAATGTGAGATATTTATTTATAAGAGGAGTGGGAAAGATCAGAACAGATTTCTTGATGGGTTGTCTCTCGTTTTATTTTGAAACAGTCTGTGTTTAGTTTTCGGTTCGGTGGGGTTCTAGACCGGAAGTTGACCTTAAATGAAAATGGTGACGTCATATAGCGGCATAGATATCGCAGTTGGTGCTGAGGAGAGAGCATCTGACCGACATCATTGAACAGAAGCCAGCGATGGAGCAGAGAAGGTTCTGGAGCGGCCGCTCATAGTCAGCTCCGCCATGGTGGACTCGGTCCAAACTGCTGCGGACAGACATGGGTCCGGTTCCCTGGCGAGTAAAGGGAAGAAATCACCCAGAAAGGCGCGATCCAGGCGAGGAAGACAAGGCAGGAAGAGGCGGAATAAAAGGAAGAGGAACAACAGAACCCCGCCGCCCACCTTCCCCCCGGAGGTAGCTAGCTTGTTATGACTGCGGCAGAGCAGAACCAACATGGCGGCTGACAGCAGCCGAGCCTGTTAGGACTGAGCAGCTGCAGAGCAATGAGAGGATGTTCTATGACTAGCTGACAGGGCCGCTAATTAAAGCATTTAATAAAGATGTTAGAAAGACTTCACCACCGTCAAAGATTGAGGAATGAACCCTGATGGTGGTCAGACATGATGGGCAGGTCACAGGGTGATCAGAGATAAACAGCAGAGATGATGATGGGCAGGTCACAGGGTGATCAGAGATAAACAGCAGACATGATGATGGGCAGGTCACAGGGTGATCAGAGATAAACAGCAGAGATGATGATGGGCAGGTCACAGGGTGATCAGAGATAAACAGCAGAGATGATGATGGGCAGGTCACAGGGTGATCAGAGATAAACAGCAGAGATGATGATGGGCAGGTCACAGGGTGATCAGAGATAAACAGCAGAGATGATGGGCAGGTCACAGGGTGATCAGAGATAAACAGCAGAGATGATGATGGGCAGGTCACAGGGTGATCAGAGATAAACAGCAGAGATGATGATGGGCAGGTCACAGGGTGATCAGAGATAAACAGCAGAGATGATGATGGGCAGGTCACAGGGTGATCAGAGATAAACAGCAGACATGATGATGGGCAGGTCACAGGGTGATCAGAGATAAACAGCAGAGATGATGATGGGCAGGTCACAGGGTGATCAGAGATAAACAGCAGAGATGATGATGGGCAGGTCACAGGGTGATCAGAGATAAACAGCAGAGATGATGATGGGCAGGTCACAGGGTGATCAGAGATAAACAGCAGACATGATGATGGGCAGGTCACAGGGTGATCAGAGATAAACAGCAGAGATGATGATGGGCAGGTCACAGGGTGATCAGAGATAAACAGCAGAGATGATGATGGGCAGGTCACAGGGTGATCAGAGATAAACAGCAGAGATGATGATGGGCAGGTCACAGGGTGATCAGAGATAAACAGCAGAGATGATGATGGGCAGGTCACAGGGTGATCAGAGATAAACAGCAGACATGATGATGGGCAGGTCACAGGGTGATCAGAGATAAACAGCAGAGATGATGATGGGCAGGTCACAGGGTGATCAGAGATAAACAGCAGAGATGATGGGCAGGTCACAGGGTGATCAGAGATAAACAGCAGAGATGATGATGGGCAGGTCACAGGGTGATCAGAGATAAACAGCAGAGATGATGATGGGCAGGTCACAGGGTGATCAGAGATAAACAGCAGAGATGATGGGCAGGTCACAGGGTGATCAGAGATAAACAGCAGAGATGATGATGGGCAGGTCACAGGGTGGTCAGAGATAAACAGCAGAGATGATGGGCAGGTCACAGGGTGATCAGAGATAAACAGCAGAGATGATGATGGGCAGGTCACAGGGTGATCAGAGATAAACAGCAGAGATGATGATGGGCAGGTCACAGGGTGATCAGAGATAAACAGCAGAGATGATGATGGGCAGGTCACAGGGTGATCAGAGATAAACAGCAGAGATGATGATGGGCAGGTCACAGGGTGATCAGAGATAAACAGCATCTCATTCATCCTTGAAGGTTCCTTTCGGTCTAAGTTTCCTTAGAGAAAATGTTAAAAAGGAAGAATATGGAAGTAAATATGTGCCATCAGAATTTGAATAAAAAATACCTCTGAAATTTGAATGTTGTATATTAGTGCTTACTTTTTCAGTATTAAAAAAAATTCAGAATATATTTTTAACCTAAAAAAAATTCAATGTCATTATTTGTACATTAAAAAAAAAATTCAGTGTAATTTTTTTTACATGGTTGCATTTTTTAGTTATTAAAAAAATTCACATTCCTATTTCAAAGTGATAAAATTTTCAATATACATATTTTTCACAGTTTAAATTTTCAGTGTTAAAAAATTCAGCATATAAAAAAATCAACTTTTCAAAATTCAAATGCAATATTTTCGTTGTCCACCAATTCAACTTGCTCAAATTCACTGTCTCAAATTCAGCGTCTAAAAATTCGCTGTAAAAATGGCCAAGGTTACTTCAGGTCACAGACATTAGCAATGGATGTCCGATTCCAACATCCACCTAATCACGTGACACAACCGTCATATTGAAGAAGTACTAGTATCACCCAGGCTGGCAACCATGGAGGCGAACTCAAACCCAACGCTGAGTTTAATGCTTTCATATTTCTGTAGTATATTTTATTTTGCGCATGAAGTTTGATACATTATCTTAAAGCCTGATTTAAAACACTGGTTTGGGCCGTTGTTAATCTTACACCGTGTGTGATATGCCGGCACACCGTGCAGTGCCGGCATATTACTTCTCGCCCCCCCCCCCCCCAAATTTCCCCCGTTTTATTTCAAAAAGAAATACCCCTTGCGCCAAGTCTAGAATCTTTAAAAAGAACTGATGGGTGGTGACTTTCTGGGTTGTTTGTATGTTGTCTTAGATGCCTACTGTGCTCTTCTCCCATTAAAATTGTAGAAACTATATCAAGCACAAATAAATCTACAATTTGGTAGGTAACTGGTATTTTGAATGATGTTGTAATGACAATAAATTTCTTAATTAATTCATAAATGAAGTCACCTAACAATACAGTAGCTGATCAGAGTGGGGTCGGAACTGTTCACAGCCCCTCTTTGAAGCACACAAGGCAGCCATATTAGCTTACTACATTAGCGGTAGCATCTCCTGAAAAATTACGGCTTTACTAAGACTGCCTGGAAAAGTGGTATTTCTTTTTGAAATAAAACGGGGGAAATTGGGAGGGAGGGTGTTTTAAATCAGGCTTTAAGATAATGTATCAAACTTCATGCGCAAAATAAAATATACTACAGAAATATGAAAGCATTAAACTCACCGCTGGGTTTGAGTTCGCCTCCATGGTCACCAGCCTGGGTGATACTGGTACTTCTTCAATATGACGGTTGTGTCACGTGATTAGGTGGATGTTGGAATCGGGCATCCATTGCTAATGTCTGTGACCTGAAGTAACCTTGGCCATTTTTACAGCGAATTTTTAGACGCTGAATTTGAGACAGTGAATTTGAGCAAGTTGAATTGGTGGACAACGAAAATTTTGCATTTGAATTTTGAAAAGTTGAATTTTTTATATGCTGAATTTTTTAACACTGAAAATTTAAACTGTGAAAAATATGTATATTGAAAATTTTATCACTTTGAAATAGGAATGTGATTTTTTTTAATAACTGAAAATTGCAACCATGTAAAAAAAATTACACTGAATTTTTTTTTATGTACAAATAATGACATTGAATTTTTTTTAGGTTAAAAATATATTCTGAATTTTTTTTAATACTGAAAAAGTAGGCACTAATATACAACATTCAAATTTCAGAGGTATTTTTTATTCAAATTCTGATGGCACATATTTACTTCCATAGAAGAAGCTTCAAATGACCTCAGGCTGTTGGTGCGCTGCTCACAGCTGTTTTCACTAAACATTGAAGTAGTGATGATCAATGATGCATCTGGAGGCGTTTCGACCGCTGCTCTCTATTCCCTGGATCGCTAATTGAAAGTTGGTAGTACAAGGTTGAAGTGAAGCCACTGGCTGCCATATTGGTACTCCCTAGTTAGACAGGTGGCAATGTAAACAATCTGTGCGCTACAGCATCGAACATCGATGATGCTCTCATTTGATCTTTATTTTTGGAATAATAAATTCATCATCACTTTGACACTGGCTGCTTCATAGAATCAATAGAGTACTTTAACTTAAAATAATTTAAAATGATAGTCACATCACATTGCATAGTCATTGTGAAGACAATTAAGTCTATAAATCATGTGATATAACATATTATACAAATCCATCACAATAAATTGAATGTGTTAATGGAGCAGAATAATACAGATGAGCCAAAAGTCCTAAATGGATGATGTATGTGTATACATGTATTGATGACATCGTTATAGTAATAACATATTACATGTCTAGTAATACAATACACACACACACACACATATATATATGTATATATATATATATATATATATATATATATATATATATATATATATATATATATATATATATATATATATATATATATATATATACATAGATATGTATAAAGGGGTCAAATGTTTGAGTTGCTTTTTTTTTCCGTCAATATAACGTGCAATATATTTCATGACTTTTTCAAATGACAAATAAACCAAACACTACAAAAACAAAAGCATCATCCACCTAATAAAGAATTACTACATTGACATTTCACCGTGAATTACTTTCTATTTTCTAACGTTAGACACAATGACAATGGCTAACTCAGTCAATGTCTTCCAGTCAGTCCCAGATAGCCAGACTAATGTTACGCTACAGACTATACTATAGGATCCATCGGCTATAGATGGATTTATTGGTTAGTTCATCCACTGACTGGGAAAAACCTGTGGATCATCTTCCCACAGCCAGAATACTGCTGGTTTTTGCAGCCAAGTGCAGCACAGGGAGGCATTTTTACTGCACATCACCGTGGGAGTGGGGAGTACCAATGAGGCGGGAGGTGGCTTCACTTTTTTTAGCCAATCAGCAGTAGTCCAGTTGTAAAAAAAAAAAGAAGGGGCATGGTGGAATTTTTTTTTGGAAACATACGTAACCTAATTAATATAATCTATTAACCTAAAGCAACATGCATGGTCTGGTTGTTCCATGTCAGGCACGTCAGTCATTCACCTTGACCAAGGCACCTTCCAGTAGATTTGCAGACAGTTCCTGAACTGGCATGACTATCACTGCCCCTACACAGTTAGCATGGCTATCACTGCCCCTACATAGTTAGCATGGCTATCACTGCCCCTACACAGTTAGCATGGCTATCACTGCCCCTACATAGTTAGCATGGCTATCACTGCCCCTACACAGTTAGCATGGCTATCACTGCCCCTACATAGTTAGCAGTGCTAGCACTACGCCTACACATTTAGCAGTGCTATCACTGCCACTACATGATTAGCATGGCTATCACTGCCCCTACACAGTTAGCATGGCTATCACTGGCCCTAGATAATTAGCATGGGTATCACTGCCCCTACACAGTTAGCATGGCTATCACTGCCCCTACACGGTTAGCATGGCTATCAATGCCCCTACACAGTTAGCATGGCTGTCACTGCCCCTATATAGTTATGATGGCTATCGCTGGCCCTAGATAGTTAGCATGGCTATCACTGCCCCTACACAGTTAGCATGGCTACCACTGCCCCTACACAGTTAGCAGTGCTATCACTGCCACTACATAGTTAGCATGGCTATCACTGCCCTACGTAGTTAGCATGGCTATCACTGCCCCTACACAGTTAGCATGGCTATCATTGTCCTACATAGTTAGCATGGCTATCACTGCCCTACATAGTTAGCATGGCTATCACTGCCCCTACACAGTTAGCATGGCTATCATTGTCCTACATATTTAGCATGGCAATCACTCCCCCTACATAGTTAGCATGGCTATCACTGCCCCTACACAGGTAGCATGGCTATCACTGCCCCTATGTAGTTATGATGGCTATCGCTGGCCCTAGATAGTTAGCATGGCTATCACTGCCCCTACACAGTTAGCATGGCTACCACTGCCCCTACACAGTTAGCAGTGCTATCACTGCCACTACATAGTTAGCATGGCTATCACTGCCCTACGTAGTTAGCATGGCTATCACTGCCCCTACACAGTTAGCATGGCTATCATTGTCCTACATAGTTAGCATGGCTATCACTGCCCTACATAGTTAGCATGGCTATCACTGCCCCTACACAGTTAGCATGGCTATCATTGTCCTACATATTTAGCATGGCTATCACTGCCCCTACACAACTAGCATGGCTATCACTCCCCCTACATAGTTAGCATGGCTATCATTGCCCCTACATAGTTAGCATGGCTATCACTGCCCTACATAGTTAGCATGGCTATCACTCTCCCTACACAGTTAGCATGGCTATCATTGTCCTACATAGTTAGCATGGCTATCACTGTCCCTACACAGTTAGCATGGCTATCACTGCCCCTACATAGTTAGCATGGCTATCACTGGCCCTAGATAGTTAGCATGGCTATCACTGCCCCTACACAGGTAGCATGGCTATCATTGTCCTACATAGTTAGCATGGCTATCACTGCCCCTACATAGTTAGCAAGGCTATCGCTGCCCCTACACAGTTAGCATGGCTATCATTGTCCTACATATTTAGCATGGCTATCACTGCCCCTACACAACTAGCATGGCTATCACTGCCCCTACATAGTTAGCATGGCTATCATTGCCCCTACATAGTTAGCATGGCTATCACTGCCCCTACATAGTTAGCATGGCTATCACGGCCCCTACATAGCTAGCATGGCTATCACGGCCCCTACATAGTTAGCATGGCTATCACTGCCCCTACACAGGTAGCATGGCTATCACGGCCCCTACATAGCTAGCATGGCTATCACGGCCCCTACATAGTTAGCATGGCTATCACTGCCCCTACATAGTTAGCATGGCTATCACTGCCCCTACACAGTTAGCATGGCTATCACTGCCCCTACATAGTTAGCATGGCTATCACTGCCCCTACATAGTTAGCATGGCTATCACTGCCCCTATATGGGAGTTAGGACAACTGTTAGGACAGCTCAGCAACAGCAGTAGGGGAATATTTTATAATTGGAATATTAAAAAAGTATATAGTTTTGACTAGTTCAAATCAACTGAAATATTTTGATTATAATTCTGGAAGTGTGACACTTTAAATGACAAATCAGATGACGTCATTTGAGATATCTCAAAATGCATGTTGACTCTCCAAAATGTGATTAAAAATATCTTTCCCTAGACATAATATAAAATATAAAACATCATTAAGGGCAATCAAAATTGAGTAAATAATGTTTGTCTATTCTATTAAAATTTCTGTATCTCTATAATGGGTCTTTCTTATAAGTTGTTTTCTCTATTCAGAGGGCCCCATGTGTGTCTTTGCCTAGGGCCCCAAATTTCCTAAATCCGCCCCTGCTTCGATTCTCTCCTCCGGGTTTCATCTGTTGTGTTATTTCATGTTTAAATTCAAAATATCTTTTGATATTTTTAGATGGAGCCAATGAATAGTGTCAACTCATATCAGCACCGATGCAGTGTTTAGCTATATGGGCTCCATGCATGAACCCACACATCACTGTTAATGCAGCTATTACTAGATTGAAGGTTAAATGTGTTTTGGTCGGGCCAGGAGCTAAGATATTTCTCACTGCTGTTCTAGCAGCTTTACACCATCAGATATTCGTTTTGTCTCTGATTGTTTTTAATAAAGTAGAAACATCATTTTCATCATGGTCATTCTGTCTGAATGAGGAGCATCTCTTCCACTGCATGAACAGTGAAAGCTTTCACCCAGCAGGGGCTTATTTTTCAGCTGAAAGTCCCTTCCATAGTCTCTCAGTAAACTCTTCATATTATTAAGTCAATTTTTCTCCAAATAAAGTCGACATTTTATTCAGTGATTTATTTATTTGGGCAGCATAACTAAAAAGTTGCCCTATTATCCGATAGTCTTCAAAATGGAATCCAGGTAAAGGTGAAAAATAAAGAGTTATTCCACCTTTCTGATTCCTGATCCTCCACGGACGGGTTGGTCGTTGGATCGCCAACTTGAAGAGGGAGGATTTGCCATCGAACTTCTGGCCAGAGAAAAAACCCGTAATATGTAGCCAACATTTGGAAGAAGAATGTTTTCAAGATGACTTGGATAATAGCGCGTTGTGACAAACACCAGATACAGCACTGGGACTTGATCAACAGCCGATACCGCACCGTGACGTCACAAACCAGTAGGTGGCAGTAGTGTTCTTTGACAAACATGGATGCCTCCAGTAAAGCACATTCAGATGAAAATTACTCTGAATTAAAAACACTGAGCATTTAATGAACAGCATGTAATAATTTGATATTTAGAGTACTTTTAGAATTTTGAATTCTGAATATGACCAGACTTTTCCTTTAAACCTTTCAACCATAAATCCCTCACCTCAAGTTTAAAAATATGAATGACTCCCAAGTTGTAAAATATTCAGTTGTTTTGGTCTCATAATGCCCTGTTTCATACTGCTTTACTAACCATAGCTTTGTTTATGTCTAGGAATATAGGGAGGGCCAATTCTTGGAAATGTTAACTGAATCTGAGCCAGGGGCCAGTCGTGGCCCCCAGCTGCTGATGCATAAGGAGACTTTTAATCATCATAGCATTAAAATCTGCTTATAGTTTGGTTTTTAACCTGACCCAATGGGCTGCTTGTCATCTGTGGCCCTACAGTAACGTACCCAGAAAGGTTGGAGCTAGCTGGTTGTGCTGCTGAGCAGGTCATCTCTGTGATAAACACAGAGATCCAGTGACCTGCCGGGGGCCTCATGTGTTGCATCTTTTAAAACTGTTCTGACTCGGAGGATCAGTGCTGCTCTGCTTCCCTGTTCTGGATCATGGTGTTAAACAGCAGGCAGGTCCGTGTTGGCGTGTTCTGTGTTTGATCCATGTGCTGCTGAGGATTCTGACATGCTTTCTGTTTCTGCTTGTTTCCAGGCTGAGGAGGGAAACATAGAGTATAAGGTAGGGTTCATCTTTCTGCTTGGCAGAGCTGCTGTGACCAACTTTATCTGCTGGGGATTAAAGTAGCTCCGTTGTTTCTGCTGTTCTCACAGTTAAAGCTGGTTAACCCCACACAGTACCGCTTTGAGCATCTGGCCACCCAGCTGAAGTGGCGTCTGCAGGAGGGCCGCGGCGAGGCCGTGTACCAGATCGGAGTAGAGGACAACGGCCTGCTGGTGGGTCTGACAGAGGCCGACATGAGGGGATCGCTGAAGACCCTGAAGAGGATGGCAGAGAAGTAGGTGACCACAGGCGACCCTGTCTGCCAGGCATTAGGGCAAAATCTACAGTCCTGCAGATCAAGTATTAATGTCATTATGATGATGATGATTGATGACCCGCCTCAGCCAATCAGCATCAAGTATCTGCAAAAGTAGTTCCCTCCTCTGGAAACAGAGAATATGTGTTAATTAGTGATGGTGAGATGAAGCCTCATTGAACCGTTTGGGCTAATTGCTTCAACGATCCCCACAGTTCATGAAGCTTCATGTGAACATGTCACCACCTACTGGTGGAGTGCAGAACTACAGATAGTAATATAATTGTGAGTTTTTTTTTTTTGCAATTGTTTTTCTTGTTTTTTTCCCATTTAGGTTCCTTTAAAATTGTTAATGATTGGTGTGTATAATAAATCTTTTGTACGTTTGTTTAGTGTGTAAAGGTATTAGAAGAGAACAATCATTTAAGGTACACAGTTTTTCTGCCATTTTAGTGAAATAATTGCAAGCAGACATTGAAAGTGTTTATGCAAATTGGGCAATGATGAGCAAAATGAAAGGTGTTAGTCATTTTATTTAAAGTTAAAGTTTTTTGTCTGGTTGGCAGTTATGTGTTCAACCAATCTTTTGGCTAAACCCTCCAATCTAATTTGGCAGGTTTTTTTTTATCCAATCTATATTTGTACTAGGACCAATCAATACAAATTAGTCACATTACCCAAAATACTTGTTAAATATTATCGTAACTTTCAAAAATCTAAGGTGGGTCTGGAACCAACAACCTCAGGGCTGCAGGACAATGTCTTACAGCCGACAACACTATCAATGGTTACTGCAATTTAGAGAGAAATACTACTTAAAAATAAAGTTCAGAGATGGGATCTGTGTTAATAGAAAGATGATTACGCTGGGCAGACCTATAAGGGAGCCTTTACTTTGAGCACTTTGGTCTTTAGATGGGAGAATTCAGTCCAGCAGCCTTTAGAAGAACGGCAGCTCATCCCATCCAGTAAAGATAAGCATCACGGTATTAAATAGAATAGAATAGAATAGAATAGGATAATATAAAATAGGATAATATAAAATAAATTACAATATATCTGATTCTATAATCAAATATGTTGTGTTGTTTAAGGTGGCTGCATGTTGGATTAGCTCTGCTAGCTTCACTTTGATATTTTTTCTTTTACGAGAACTTCTGGTCTTGAGCTGATATTTCTTCCTTTTTGGATACTTGTTATGATGCGTAGCGACAGCAACCATTGAAAGTTGATTTTTTTACATCTTGAAGCAGCTCTATAACATCTATTCAGCCACACTCGTACCAGCTGAGTTGTAAAGGAGGTACCAGAGGTGCAGAGCAGGAGCCAGGAGACTAGAGAGGAAGAAGAAATAGAAGCCGTCTCTTCCATTGGCCATCAGGGGAACTCTTTAGGAAACTAGTTAGAAGACCTCCAAGCCCTGAAAGGACCCAGCCAGAATATCAGCAAAGCAGCATTATGTGTTTTACTCAAACCTGGCTGCAGGAGCATATCTCTGACTCAGCGTGTCTCTGCCAGGCTTTCTGACCAAATGAGCAGACAGAGATTTAAAGAAGACTGGGAAACTCAAAGGAGGTGGTCCTGGGAGAATAAGTGGAGAAGGAGTAGAAATACTCTGGTGTTCACCTGGACAACAAACTAGACTAGAGACACAAATGTGAAGCCGTCTACAAGAAGGACAGAGCAGACTGGACTAATAGAGGAAGCTTAGGTCCTTCAGATGCTGCAGATCTTCTATCAGTCTGTTGGGGAGAGTCTGATCTAGGGCTGAAACAATCAGATTAATCGATTATTGAAATAATTGTCAACTAATTTAGTGATCGATTAATCGTTAACTGTAGTATAGAGACCCACTTAGAGCAGGAAAATGTACCAAAATTGTGAAAACGTATATAAATATGAACCATTTAAGATACAAAAATATATATATATTTTCTTCTTTCAATATCCTCTATCGAGACAGTTTATCGTTTCACCTGGTGTATTTCTTCATATAATCTTCTTTAAGGAACACTAACCGATTATTAATTGATGAATTGAAAAAAATAATCGACAGATTAATGGATTATCAAAAATAATTGTTAGTTGCAGCTCTAGTGTGATCTCTTCCTCCATCATCTGCTGGGGTAACAGCATCAGAGCTAAAGAAAAGCTCAACAATCTAATAAAGAAGACTGGCTCTGTCCTAGGAACTCCTCTAGAACCTCTGGAGATGATTTCACAGAGAAGGAAGTAGATGATGGACAACAGTGAGCATCCTCTTAGAATATCTATAGAATAGCATAATATAGAATAGCACAATATATATTAGCACAATATAGAATAGCCTAATATAGAATAGCATAATATAGAATAGCACAATATATATTAGCATAATATAGAATAGCACAATATATATTAGCACAATATAGAATAGCATAATATAGAATAGCATAATATAGAATAGCACAATATATATTAGCATAATATAGAATAGCACAATATATATTAGCACAATATAGAATAGCATAATATAGAATAGCATAATATAGAATAGCACAATATATATTGGCATAATATAGAATAGCACAATATATATTAGCATACTATAGAATAGCATAATATAGAATAGCATAATATAGAATAGCACAATATATATTAGCATACTATAGAATAGCATAATATAGAATAGCATAATATAGAATAGCACAATATATATTAGCATAATATAGAATATCATAATATAGAATAGCACAATATATATTAGCATAATATAGAATAGCATAATATAGAATAGCACAATATAGAATAGCATAATATAGAATAACATAATACAGAATAGCACAATATATATATTGGCATAATATAGAATAGCATAATATAGAATAGCACAATATATATTAGCATAATATAGAATAGCATAATAAAGAATAGCACAATATATATTAGCATAATAAAGAATAGCACAATATATATTAGCATAATATAGAATAGCACAATATATATTAGCATATTATAGAATAGCATACTATATAGTTGCATAATATAGAATAGCATAATAAAGAATAGCACAATATATATTAGCATAATATAGAATAGCACAATATATATTAGCATAATATAGAATAGCACAATATATATTAGCATATTATAGAATAGCATACTATATAGTTGCATAATATAGAATAGCATAATAAAGAATAGCACAATATATATTAGCATAATATAGAATAGCACAATATATATTAGCATAATATAGAATAGCATAATAAAGAATTGCACAATATATATCAGCATAATATAGAATAGCATAATATAGAATAGCACAATATATATTAGCATAATATAGAATAGCATAATATAGAATAGCACAATATATATTAGCATAATATAGAATAGCACAATATATATTAGCATAATATAGAATAGCACAATATATATTAGCATAATATAGAATAGCACAATATATATTAGCACAATATAGAATAGCATAATATAGAATAGCATAATATAGAATAGCACAATATATATTAGCATAATATAGAATAGCACAATATATATTAGCACAATATAGAATAGCATAATATAGAATAGCATAATATAGAATAGCACAATATATATTGGCATAATATAGAATAGCATAATATAGAATAGCACAATATATATTAGCATACTATAGAATAGCATAATATAGAATAGCATAATATAGAATAGCATAATATAGAATAGCACAATATATATTAGCATAATATAGAATAGCATAATATAGAATAGCATAATAAAGAATAGCACAATATATATTAGCATAATATAGAATAGCATAATATAGAATAGCACAATATATATTAGCATAATATAGAATAGCATAATATAGAATAGCACAATATATATTAGCATAATATAGAATAGCATACTATATAGTTGCATAATATATATTAGCATAATATAGAATAGCATAATATATATTAGCATAATATAGAATAGCATAATAAAGAATAGCACAATATATATTAGCATAATAAAGAATAGCACAATATAGAATAGCACAATATATATTAGCATAATATAGAATAGCATACTATATAGTTGCATAATATAGAATAGCATAATATAGAATAGCACAATATATATTAGCATAATATAGAATAGCACAATATAGAATAGCACAATATATATTAGAGTAATATAGAATAGCATACTATATAGTTGCATAATATAGAATAGCATAATATAGAATAGCACAATATATATTAGCATAATATAGAATAGCATACTATATAGTTGCATAATATAGAATAGCATAATATAGAATAGCACAATATATATTAGCATAATATAGAATAGCACAATATAGAATAGCACAATATATATTAGAGTAATATAGAATAGCATACTATATAGTTGCATAATATAGAATAGCATAATATAGAATAGCATAATATAGAATAGCACAATATATATTAGAGTAATATAGAATAGCATACTATATAGTTGCATAATATAGAATAGCATAATATAGAATAGCACAATATATATTAGCATAATATAAAATAGGATAATATAGAATAGCATAATATATATTAGCATAATATAGAATAGCATAATATATATTAGCATAATATATATTAGCATAATATAGAATAGCATAATATATATATTAGCATAATATAGAATAGCATTATATATATTAGCATAATATAGAATAGCATAATATATATTAGCATAATATAGAATAGCATAATATAGAATAGCACAATATAGAATAGCATAATATATATATTAGCATAATATAGAATAGCATAATATAGAATAGTCATTTGTTGTCCAGTTTCATTGAGGTTTTCCAGCAGGAGGTTTTTTTCTTAGCATATTTGAGCTTAAATATAATCAGACCAGCAGCAGAATATGACATGAGCTAAAATAACAAGAAGTTTATAAAAAAAAAAAAAAAATCATTGTTCATTATTTTATTTCTGCATTAACAGTTTCTATGGAAACCAGAAACTTGTTGGTCAGGTCCGCCTGTCATAGGTCTATAATTGGAAGGAAGCAAATAAAACCAAGCCCTCTGTTCAACTGTGGTTTTGATGCTCATTTATTGGACTCTGATAGAAACAGTTATGATGAAGTCTTCGCTCCTGACAGCTGTGATGTGTTCTGATTTCTCCTTGGAGGGTCGGAGCCGACATAACACTTCTACGAGAAAGGGAAGTGGACTACGGCCTGGACAGAACCAGCCGGAAAATAGCAGAGGTTCTAGTGCGAAAGGTTCCTGATGATCAGCAGGTCAGTGTGTTCTATGTATTGTAGTTCTAGGTTAGGATGTTCAGAGGCTCTAAGCTGCTGTCAGCCCGTCGCAGACTAAATGGTTTAGATCAGAGGACTTCAACAGGGGTTCCGCGACCCCTAGGAATTCTACAGAGGTTCTGCATGGGGGTCGCAAAAGTTTTGGTTGATTAGATTTTTTTTTATATTCCTTCCTGCATTTTTTTCATTAATTGAAATGTCTTTAAATCCACATTAACACGAATTCAACAAACTGTAGTAAAGAGATAAATGGAGGCAGAAGATGTCTTTCAGTCATCAATGCACACATTCAGCGACACACAGGAGCTCTTTCAAGCTGGACACCGTTTCATTCACAACACCTGTCCCATCAACCAGGAATCAGAAATACTTTAATAATCCCAGGGAGGGATTACTTTAGTTACATTACTCCATCTGTAATAGAGTGACTATAGGACCAGTTTGATAGAACACTATTTAATTCAATATATATAATTAGGCAGTCCCTGCTCCATCTAGCCATCAGTTTGGGTTCCTTGGCCTGGAAAACATTGAAGACTCCTGGTTTAGATGAACAGAAAAGTGCTGAAAAACTGAGAACTGAACTCTGTGGCCTCTCTGTCCTTGGGGACGTTCTAGGTCAGCTTGGCTGTCCTATGGCTGTGATGTTTGCTGTGTCCACTCTAAGATGACGTACCTCAGCTGAAGGCTTTCAACTGCTTTAAGTGTTGAAGATGATGCAGTTCTCATCTGTTCCTGTGGGTCCACAGTTCCTGGACCTGCGTGTGGCGGTGCTGGGTAACGTGGACTCTGGGAAGTCCACCCTGCTGGGCGTCCTGACGCAGGGAGAGTTGGATAACGGCCGAGGCAGAGCGCGGCTGAACCTCTTCAGACATCTGCATGAAATCCAGACAGGACGTACCTCCAGCATCAGCTTTGAAATTTTGGGCTTCAACAGCAAAGGGGAGGTATGACACTTCAGCTCTCTATTTAGACCCAAATCACAAGAAAAAGGCTCTGATCCAATCCCTAAGTGATCCAAATTCTGCCTGTAGCACTGTCAAAGTTCTGTTCATGATCCAGTTCTCTGCTAGAGGACAGAGATCGCTGATGTTCATCCAGGGTTCTGTCCCAGGTCCAGTTCTCTGCTAGAGGACAGAGATCGCTGATGTTCATCCAGGGTTCTGTCTCAGATCCAGAACGGTTCTGATCTGAAGGTTCCAGGGTGCTATCTCTCTCTCTGTTTTCTTGTGTCGTTCAGGTGGTGAACTACAGCGAGTCCCGAACAGCCGAGGAGATCTGTGAGAGCTCCTCCAAAATGATCACCTTCATTGACCTGGCAGGTCACCACAAGTACCTGAAGACCACCATCTTTGGTCTGACCAGCTACTGCCCTGACTTCGCCATGCTGGTGGTGAGCGCCAACACGGGTGTAGGTGAGCTGCCGACCCCGCCCTCCACTGGAACAATTAAACCCAAGGGCCTGGGCTGGGGGTGAAATGCTGCTTCAGGAACTGATTGAAGTTCTGTGTTTAGATGATCTTCCACTGAATCCACTGTGGTTCTAGAAAAGCCAAACATTCAGCATTTACACTATTTACTGAGACACACTGGATCCACTCTCACAGAGTGCTCTGATCACGGTGAGGAGAAGAACCGGCCCCAGGGCAGACCCAGTGGATTCCACACAGATATAACTACTAATATAACAAACAACCATTTTTACTCTGGTATTGCTAAGATTCGTTGAGAGTAAAGGTGTGTATTTATTGCTTCTAGTGGAAGCTACTACTATGCACTACGCACCATTCAGTCCACAACAATATTCCTCTAGGGGACAATAGAGTCTACTCTATTTTGTTCTCTTCTCTTCTGTTCCATTCTATTCTGTTCTATTCTAGCCTGTTCTATTCCATTCTAGTTTGTTCTATTTTCTTCTATTCTTTTTTATTATGTTTTATTCTATTCTGTTCTATTCTGTTCTGTTCTCTTCCATTCTATTGTATTCTATTCTATTCTATTCTTTTGTCTTCTGTTCTAATCTAATATGTTCTATTCTATCACGTTCTGTTCTGTTCCGTTCTGTTCTATTCTTCTCTTTTCTATTCTGTTCTGTTCTATTTTATTCAGTTCTCTTCTGTTCTGTTCTATTCTATTCTGTTCTGTTCTATTTTATTCTGTACTATTCTATTCTATTATGTTCTATACTATTATGCAGTATACCTTAAATGCATAACACTTAGAATTGACCATCTATAAAATGGAGCCTTATTGCAAAGTTGAACAAATTTTAATGTCATCATTAATTTAAAATTCTAAAGTAAAACATATCAGTTATTTATATCAATGAACTATTGCTTGTTAATAAAGGACATATTTTCCCAGACATTATAATGATTTCCTTAATGAATAATGTTTTCCATCATTTCGAGGATTCTGTATTAGGCTGATATACATAGATATACATATAGAATGGACTCATGCTACCATTGCGCCCTCTGGTGTTGTAGCAGTGTAAGTACATGCTCAGAGCAGTTGGGCTGCATAAATGGCTACCATCCTACCAGTGGATAAATGGCTACCGTCCGACCAGTGGATAAATGGCTACCGTCCGACCAGTGGATAAATGGCTACCGTCCGACCACTGGATAAATGGCTACCGTCCGACCAGTGGATAAATGGCTACCGTCCGACCAGTGGATAAATGGCTACCATCCTACCAGTGGATAAATGGCTACCGTCCGACCAGTGGATAAATGGCTACCGTCCGACCAGTGGATAAATGGCTACCGTCCGACCACTGGATAAATGGCTACCGTCCGACCACTGGATAAATGGCTACCGTCCGACCAATGGATAAATGGCTACCATCCGACCAGGCTAGCAGCAGCCAGGCTGCAGGAGTCCAAGAGGACGGTGTGTTTAGAACCAAGACAGAAGGCTCCCTAGGTCTAACTGGTCACACTGTGTTTGTTGATTGTGGGACCTGTCCAGGAGACGGGCACTGGCTGCCCCCTCCCAGGCAGGGCTGCAGGTAACATGTGTTGTCTCCTCTCTTCCATGTCCAGCCGGTACCACCAGAGAGCACTTAGGCCTGGCCATGGCTCTGAAGGTCCCCATTTTCATCGTGGTCAGTAAAGTGGACCTGTGCTCGCGCGGCACCATGGAGAAAACTGTCCGCCAGTTGGAGCGAGTCCTCAAGCAGCCAGGCTGCAACAAGGTTCCCATGATGGTGCTGAGCCCGGACGATGCTGTGACTGCAGCGCAGCAGTTCGCCCAGTCTTCATGGTGGGTCCCACCTTCACCAGGAACACTGAAAGCAATAATGCAACCGTTTTAGGTATCTACTTAACCATATTTAGCTACTTTAACACAATTGTTTTTAGTCCTACAATATTAACATGAAAAAAATGTTAAAGTACATAAATATGATTAAGTAGATGCCAAAAATGGTTGCATTGAACCAAGCAGCTTCTATCAGGATAGGAAATCCTGTTTGTGATGTCACCTTAAAGCATGTTTAGTCTCTGAAGCCACTGAAACGCCACGCCTTATGCTTCCTCGCTTTGTTTCTGTGCTTGCAGCATCACTCCCATCTTCACCCTTTCCAGTGTGTCTGGAGAAAGCCTGGACCTCCTGAAAGTTTTCCTCAACATCCTTCCTCCACTGAGCAACAGCAAAGAACAGGAGGACCTGATGCAGCAGCTTCCTGAGTTCCAGGTCTACAGCACTCACACAACATGGAGACCAGGTCACAACACTTTAAACTGCTGTGACTCATCCAGCATAGATTCACCGGGCAGAGGGAAACACAGCACCGATATCATCAAGTTTAACCCATATTCAGAAAGTTAAGTGGAGGGGAAACATGTTCTTGGAGGAGGCTGCGGTCACAGCAGATGAGCTCCTGAACCAGAGACAACATCAGAACCATTTCACATGGTTCTGTTCTGTTTGGAAATGAAGGTCTGGATGAAAAGTGGAGAGAAAAAGAATCAAGTTTGCTTAAAATCCAGCATGAAGTTTCCTGTCAGTGATGGTTCTGCCTTTTATGGCTCTGGTCTACTAGGATTACCAGAACATTTTAGAGCTTTTACTGCTTCCGCTAATCCGCTGGTCCAATACCAATGGTGTTCTCTGAACCAACAAAGATGGCTGCTCTCAGAGCAACCTGTTGGCCCTGAAAAAGTTGCTCTGGGCTCCTTCATGCCGAGTCTCTTTCATTGAGCTCATGTCATATCTAACCACTTGAGACCCAGAAGGTTGTTTATTAACCGTAAGCCAAAAACATCACCATGAGTAGAAATAAAGGCCTGACTGGATTCAATTCAGTTTATTTATATAGCGCGAAATTCACAACATATCATCTCAAGGCACTTTACAGTTGAACCAGATCATCCAGTCAGATTGATTCAAAGTTTTCTATCCAAGGAAAACCAGCTGATTGCATCGACTCATTGACTCTTCAGCAATCCCTCACACTAAGCATGCTTGTGACAGTGGAGAGAAAAAACTCCCTTTTAACAGGAAGAAACCTCCAGCAGAACCAGGCTCAGTGTGAGCGGCCATCTGCTGAGGCCCACTGGGGTTCAAGGAGACAGAAGCAGACATAGAAAAAGAAGCATAGATACAAAAGGCAACTGTCAACCAGCTCCACAGGCGGCCCCGTCCAGGAAACACACAGCCAGGCAGACGAGCTCCGAGCCAGCTCCCATGTCAGAGGATGAAGAGAGCACATCCAGTTAGTCACAGTCAGAGAAACAGGACTACACTGGAAAACAGGCCAAGCTCTAATATCTATAAACAAAGGTGTTGATGGCAGCAGCACAGCTGATATTTCTCTCCAGGATGGAGTCACAGCCAAACAGGAACAGACCAGATGAAGCTACGATGAGAAAAAGCAGAGAGAGCAGAACGTTAGAGATTGAACTAACAGATTCTGCAGAGTGGGAGAATAGAGATAGAATGAAGCAGAATGATGAAAAAGGGGTCCCTATGTCCTCCAGCAGTCTAAGCCTATAGCAGCATAACTATAGAGATAGCTCAGGATAACCTGAGCCACTCTAACTATAAGCTTTATCAAAAAGGAAAGTTTTAAGCCTAGCCTTAAAAGTAGACAGGGTGTCTGCCTCACGGACTAAAACTGGTAGTTGGTTCCACAGGAGAGGAGCCTGATAACTAAAAGATCTGCCTCCCATTCTACTTTTAGAAATTCTAGGAACCACTAGTAAACCTGCAGATTGAGAGCGAAGTGCTCTGTTAGGAACATAAGGAACAATCAGATCTCTGATATCAGATGGAGCTTGGCCATTTAAGGCTTTATATGTGAGAAGGAGGATTTTAAATTCTATTCTGGATTTAACAGGAAGCCAATGAAGAGAAGCCAGGATAGGAGAAGTATTGCTTTTTAAAACAAGGTTAGCTTTAGCTGCATTGCTGAGCGATGGCCTGCTTCCTGCTCCAGATGTCCCATCATGCCTTTGTGTCTGCAGGTGGATGAGATCTACTCGGTTCCCGACGTTGGGACGGTTGTGGGAGGAACTCTGTACAGGTGAGACGCCTCGAGGCTTAACGCCGATGCACATGCTTCTTGTTCTTGTCTGATGCGTCCGTTCAGATCCAGGTTTCATCCAGTCCACTTCATTAGAAGCCTCAGAATAAATGTGCTGAGTCTGAGTCGGCCCTTCTGGATTGTTTTGCCAGCGGAGTGTGCAGGGAGGGCGAGCGGCTGGTTGTTGGTCCCACAGAGGAGGGCCGCTTCCTGCGTCTGAAAGTGGGCAGCATCCACAGGAACCGCTCGGCCTGCAGGGTGTTGAAGGCCGGGCAGGCAGCCACTCTGGCTCTGGGCAACTTTGACCGCTCACTGTTACGCAAGGTCAGAGGTCACCTTCCATTGAGTTGTTGATCTGCTGCAGACTCTGGACTGTTCCTGCGTTTAAAGGGGTCATAGAATGCAAAACTGAGTTTCCACTGTCATAGATGAATAACAATAGTTCAGTGGGTGAAATGGACGTACAGAGAAGTTCAAACCCATCACACCTCCTTTCTTTGCAACTCTCACAATTCTAAACTTCCACAATAAAACGGGTGAATCCAAATGAAGCCCAAAATTGACATAACTCAGGGATGTTGCCTTATTTGGTTCAGGCCTGTAGTTTTGTCATGCCCTGTAATTGACATCCAGACCAGCCCGCTGGTTCACGGCCCAAGAACATGAATAGAGGTAGATGGAAGAAGTTTAGCTGTTTAGTCTGCAGTTGGGTTTACTTCTACAATGATTACAAAGCAGGCAGTTTCTCTATTGGAAAGGAGGCAGAACCACTGGGGTAAATGCAGTTTTCTAGGCTGCACGGAGAAAGGGGAACATTTTTTTGTTTATTAGAGGCTCCCTGCAAAGTTTGCTGCTCAGCTGTTCATTTGCTCTCAGCATTTTACCAAAGACAGCTTTCTAAATCTTGGACAGTTCAAAGCTGAAATTGCTAAACTTCTTTTACTGAAACGAGGGGCTCCGACAGCTGAATGGACCGGACCGGCCATTCGAACAGACCCATCAGCTCCGGGGCTGGTCCGGGTCCGGAGCCGGCCGGGAATGGAGCGGCCGCTGTAAACCAACCAATCAGCGCACAGCTCATCTAAATATTCATGATCATATAAGGAAGAAAAGCTGTTGTTTCATGCAGGGTTTTTAACCAAACTTGCATTAGGGCTCATAGAACAGCAAATATGCCATTTTAGGCCCAACCCATGTTACACACCCATTCAGAGACCTTAAAGGGGAAGACCATTTTTTTACATTAGGCTCTTATTTTACATTATTCCATCATGTTCTACTCACCCATATGAGTTTTGTGTCATTTGGAGCCATTCTGAAGATATTTCAAGTAACGTCTTCCTTTGGGCAACGACTTGAAGGCACAAACTAAACTGTTCATCATTTAACCGCGGTTATATATTTTATATTGATATTTTTTTAAAACAAAGCAGAGCGTGGATGAGGTCATTGTGACAGGCAGCCCGGGCCACAGGCTGCTACGCTCTACCCCTTCTATTCATTCTAGCTAATCTGAATCGTTCAATTCCATTTGGAGAGCGAGATCATCTGTGGCAGCAGCACTAGACATCTTCCAGGCATGTGAGGAAAACTAGCAGCAGTTCAGTGGACAGGATGAATGAACGGTAGCTGGCGCGCGTGGATGACGTCATACACACTCCGCTTTGTTTAAAAAAAATATTAATATAAAAAAATATAACCGCGGATGTCTGGCGGACAGTGATTGGCCTCCATGTAATAAATGCTGGCGTACCATAAAGAATAAATGATGAACAGTTTAGTTTGTGCCTTCAAGTCGTTGCCCATAGGAAGACGTTACTGGATATAACCTAACGGAATATCTTCAGAACAGCCAAATGACACTAAACTAATATGGGAGAGTAGAACATGATGGAATAAAGGAAAATCAAGGAGCCAATGCTTAAAAAAACGGTGCTCCCCTTTAAGGAGCAACACCAAAACCGGATAGAATCATTCTATGACCCCTTTAATCAAAGCAACATGCATCAGCTGGACCCTTTCTCCCTCTGGTTCATTAAAAGGATTTATAAAGATAAAGTTTTATTAGATCAGTAGGAGCCTCCAGAGGACATTGTTTTGGTAGAGTCAGGCTGTCGTCCTAAATGCAGCCATCCAGGTCTGCCTTAAGGGAAAAGTCGCTCATATTCAGAACTCAAACTACTGAAAGTCCTTTAAATAAGAAATGATTCCATCCTGTTCAATAAATGATCAGTGTTTCTAATTCAGAGTCATTTTCATGTGAATGTCCTTTACTGGAGGCAACACTACTGCCACCTACTGGTTTGTGACGTCACGGTGCGGTATCGGCTGTTGATCAAGTCCCAGTGCTGTATCTGGTGTTTGTCACAACGCGCTATTATCCAAGTCATCTTGAAAACATTCTTCTTCCAAATGTTGGCTACATATTACGGGTTTTTTCTCTGGCCAGAAGTTCGATGGCAAATCCTCCCTCTTATTCCAGCATCCAGCTGCCATGCACGTGGGCATTGTCAGTTTCACTATAGCTCTGGTGAATTTCAATGGTGAAGTCCTCTGGAAATCTTCAATAATTGTTGTTGATTGCAGATGTGTCTAGTAGTTCCCATTGATTTAGCTTGTAAAGCGGGGAGAATGGCGCTAGGCTTACCGCACCGTGACGTCACTGCTGGAAGATGGCAGGAGGGAGGGGCTACTATATTTGGGCAAAAATGGCCGCTCACAGACTCAGTGATTGAGACAAAGATTATTATTTTAATATTTTTACATATTAACACTAAATTCATTAAATCACTGCAAACGTATAAGTTTGAGGTAGAGATAATGATCCATTGTTTATTCCCTGCTGAGCGGACTTTTCCTTTAAGCCGGAGGGGAGCTGAGCTGCAGGTCTGCTGCGCTTCTGTTACTGTGAATGAAATGCTTGGTTTCAGGGCATGGTGATGGTCAGCCCCAGGATGAACCCCACTATCTGCCGCCAGTTTGAAGCCGCCATCGTTCTGCTCTTCCACGCAAATACCTTCCGGCGCGGCTCGCAGGTCACGGTCCACGTGGGTAACGTCCGGCAGACGGCTACGGTGGAGCGCCTTCATGGAAAGGTCGGTGAGTCCGTCGTGTTTGGTTTGTCATTGAGGAAGGGAGGTTTAACCCCTTCACTGCTGCTTGCAGGAGGAGCTTCGGACTGGAGAAAGGGCCGTCGTCTGCTTTCGCTTCATCAAGCACCCAGAGTATCTGCGCCTGGGTGCCAAGCTGCTGTTCAGAGAGGGCGTCACCAAGGGCATTGGTCATGTGACAAGCCTGCTGCCCCATGACCAGAATCTGAGCCGGGATCAGAACCTGCAGGATTATTAGAGCCCGTTCATTGGCTCAGGTGCTGTTATCTGCTGCCACATGGATGCCCCCTGCCCTCCCTAAACAACCCCCCCCACCCCCATGGCGCACCGTCTGCTGGTCATCAGTGTTGTGAACGCACCCCTTCAGACGTCTGACCGCTCACACAGAAACCACAAGGAAAGGATGATGAAACCCAGAGCAGTGCTGGGAGGAGGATGGCACCAGAACCGATCCAGAGCATCCATGTGGATCTGCTCCTCCTAACTGATCCTTCCTCCCATCTCTGCTCATCATCCTGTCTCACCAGACTGATGCTGTGCTACGCTAGCTCCCTTCACTGTCTGTTTGTGTGGCAGCAAAATATTCCAAGAAAACAGACTTTCTGATTGAAAGAAGCTAAAGGAGGAAGCTAAGGTTGGGTCCTCTAGGGGCCACTGGGGGCCATGTGAGGGGAGGTGATGCTTAAGGGTAAAGACCAGGAGTTCAGCTGAAAACTGTTTCTTAGGAAGGAAAGAGAATCATGACATCATCATCCAGAGCTGAGAGGGTCTGTCTACACCAGATAGTCAGACCAGCATACCTACAGTCAATACGCAGGAGCAAGACGTCACATTTGCATTTAACCCTTTAGTTTTGTAGGAAAAATACACTTTAAACTACCTCAGCGGGCGTGCATCCCTTTAGTCACGTACAAAAAAAACATTTTAAGGTCAGATCGCCATACGCTTCAAAACACACCAAAAAGTAAGTAATGAAATAGTTTTTTTCACATGACTAAAGGAATACACGCCCATTGAGGTAGTTTAAAGTGTCTTTTTTTGTACAAAAATGTAAAGGGATGAACGGGTATTCACTATGGGTATGCTGCTCTGACAGGAGGTGACATATTGATCCAGAACGAGCGCAGAAGAGGAGTCCGACTTGAAATAAAGAAACAACTAGCAGGGAGGCTTGTTGGTTGTGATGGTGCCCAGAATGGACCCATGGTTCTGCCTGAAGATACCAGCTCAGCAGCTGTTCCTGCTGGAGGAAACAGCTTCTGCTCCCAGAACCTCCTCAGATGTTGTGGATCCAGCTTCAGGTCCTTCATGAGCCTTTTTCAAACCAACTGTGAGGAAGATTCAGACGGTTTCTTCTGATATGGATCCCCGCACAATGGAACCTGTTCTGGTTCCGTTCCTCAGAACATCTCAGCTGTTTGGGGAAACCTGAAGCTTTGGCTTTTTTCCTGGACTTTGTGTGAAGCTGCTGTTGAATGTCCTTCAAGGCTTTTGTCCGTGTTGGAATAGAGATCCAGCCGACTCCTCTCTGCTGACCCACAGTACCGCGGCAGGGCCGGTACTGCTGGTCAGCAGAGAGCCTTACAGCTTTTCCTTCTCTCTGTCCTTCAAGCATTGAAATAAAAACATTTTAAATGCTGAGAATTTCTGATTCTTCTTTCCTTCCTCCTTCCTGAAAGATGTTTCTATGGAGATCATGTTTTCTGACGTCTGTGACCTTTCCAGAGCATCAACCCTGCATGGATGAACAGCTGTGGACAGAATGAAACTGCTGCAGGAATCTGTTTGTGTCGCATTCAAACATCAAGGTGGAGCTCAGAAACCAGCAGGAAGCTCAGAATGAGCCTTTATTTCTCTGCATTACGCCTCAGTCTGCATTTAAAGCAGGAGGATCTCAGACTGCATAGAAACCAGGAAACTGATGAAGCAAACAGAGTTTAGAGAAAACAACAACATGTCGTAACGATCAGCTCCAGCATTAGTGGACATGTGCTGAACAGCATCCCCATCTGCTTCCGTCTACATTAGTGGGAGGACTTTTACAACCTCATATCCCTGTGTCCTAATTTGATTAACCTTTATTAAAGATTACATAAAATCTTACTTTTAAGGTGATTTGATAAAAAAAAAAAATTATATAAAAATGTTTAATGATCTTTTTTGGCCAGTTTTTAAAGTCACTGGAAGAAGAGTCAAAATTGAACACAAGCTTAAGAGTCACACGTATAACATTAAATAGGGTTAGGAAACCAGAAGCACGTGAATTGGCAATGCTGATGTCATCGGACAGGATGAGTCTCAGTGGGAGGTCGTCCTTGTTTGGGCAGGACTCGCCTAACTTTGATCGCACGTTCGCAGCAGCTGCTGCTGGCAACGTTGATTGGAGATTCGACTGTTTCCAGTGGATTGTCAAGCATTTTGGGTTTTCATGCCGAACTGCAGATATTTCATCCAAATCTTCAGCGCAGAACAATCATTTCATACTCTTATCATTTTAAACAATCACAGCTGCCCACAAGGACAAGTTAGAAGTGTTTCAGGTATCGTTAGTGTATTGGTACTGTTTGTTAATTCTTTCTTAGGCTTAACAAATTTAGTCCCACTGACAGTAATAGTGATTTTTTTTGTGGTTTGTGCGTGACCCTTTTCAATGTCTCAGTGGAATAAACATAATGTTACTCATTAAGAGGCAAAAGTTTATCAATTCGTGCTACAGGAAATCATTTTTGAGAAAAACAGTCCAAAAATCATCACCCTGGTCTCCATCCTTCTTCCACACCTCAGTGAAGCAATGAAAGTAGAGGCTGATGTCATGTCTGTCCATCTAGTTCTGCTGCTGATGGACAGCAGTGCTTTGATCTGTGGGAACCAGGAAGCTCTCCTTTCCTCAGGTCCTTGTCTGTTGAGGCTGTCTGCTGTTTCTGCTCATCAACACGTTATGAATATCCCGGTTAGGCCAGGCTCCGCTGCCGGGGCTTGATCCTCGGATAGAGCTATGAGAAAAAGAGAACAAAATATTAAAAAAAATATTAGAGTTCATAGAGCGGACGTCTTTAAATCAAGAAGACCTGGGAAGGACAGGAAGGACACAGACCGACCCGGGTTAACCCAGACTGTCCTCTCTGTGTTCCGTGTCTTTATTAAAGGAGAAGTCGGCTCATATTCAGAATTCACTCCTGAAAGTCCTTTAAATATGAAATGATTCCATCCTGTTCAATAAATGATCAGTGTTTCTAATTCAGAGTAATTTTCATGTGAATGTGCTTTACTGGAGGCATCTATGTTTGTCAAAGAACACTACTGCCACCTACTGGTTAGTGACGTCACGGTGCGGTATCGGCTGTTGATCAAGTCCCAGTGCTGTATCTGGTGTTTGTCACAACGCGCTATTATCCAAGTCATCTTGAAAACATTCTTCTTCCAAATGTTGGCTACATATTACGGGTTTTTTCTCTGGCCAGAAGTTCGATGGCAAATCCTCCCTCTTCAAGTTGGCGATCCAACGACCAACCCGTCCGTGGAGGATCAGGAATCAGAAAGGTGGAATAACTCTTTTTTTCACTTTTACCCGATGTATTCCAGCATCCAGCTGCCATGCACGTGGGCATTGTCAGTTTCACTATAGCTCTGGTGAATTTCAATGGTGAAGTCCTCTGGAAATCTTCAATAATTGTTGTTGATTGCAGATGTGTCTAGTAGTTCCCATTGATTTAGCTTGGAAAGCGGGGAGAATGGCGCTAGGCTTACCGCACCGTGACGTCACTGCTGGAAGATGGCAGGAGGGAGGGGTTACTATATTTGGGCAAAAATGGCCGCTCCTGGACTAAGTGATCGTGAATACAATTATTGTTTTTATTTCTTTTACTGATTAATGCTAAATTCATTAAATCACTGCGAACGTATTAGTTTTAGATAGAGATAATGATCCATTGATTATTTCCTGCTGACCGGACTTTTCCTTTAAATCATAATGTCATGGTTCTGCCCTCTGCTTGGGTTTATTTTTAAGTTTATTTGTGTTCGGTATCTTTGTTAGTTTATTTCCCCTTGTGCTTGTTTCCTTTCCCCTTGGCTTCCTCCTAGTTGGTCCTGCCCACACCTGCTCCTAATCGGCTGATTAGCCCGCCTTGGTTCAGTCTCCCATATGCACACCACCTCTGCAGTCACTCAGTGACGGCTTTTTGTTTTGTTGTTTCCTCATCTCTGGTTTCCCACGTGAGTTCTCCCTGACATTTATGTTCTCAGTGTTTTTGTATTTCTGCCTCGGTTGCCTATTAAATGTGCAAGACTCAACCCTGCCTCTTGATCTCTGCCTTTGGGTCCTCAAAATCCTCCAACCAACCGTGACGCAAACAGCAAGCGGTGCTGAAGATGCTGCGGTACCTATGCTGGGCCTTATGGTAGCGCTGTGACAATGCAACGATGGAGAGAAGTTAAAACACCACCACTTTTGTTTCCTCTCAAAGAGTTTCTACACTGAAAAAACGATCTAGTGAAGAATAAAAAAGTCTTACGTGTATTTCCCCTTAATTTGAGCAGGTAAATAAGTTGATTTGCCAATGGAATTAATCATTTTACTCTTAAAATAAGATAATGCAATTTTTTTCTCTTATGTTAAATGTAAGTCTAAGTGTCCCACTTACCTCCTCATTTCAAGAAAAAATGCACCTGTTTTTATAAAAAAATTACTTATTTAGATTTCAATTTCTTTTTATTTTTTTAATCCTAATACTCTGAATCTGTGAGGAAGTAGAACTGGTGTTCTGTCAGATGAGCATACCCCATCAGACCAGCATACCAATAGTCAATAAGCATGCGCAAGATGTCAGGTTTGCGTTTATCCCTTTAGTTTTGTACAAAAAAAAGACTTTAAAAAAATGTCAGATCGCCAACAGTATCAAAAAACACCAAAAGAAAGACATTAGATTGTTTTCTTGTTTTGTTTTTTGTACAAGACTAAAGGGAACCAATCCTGTTGAGGTAGTTCAGTTTATTTTTGGTACAAAACTAAAGGAAGGGGAAACATTTCAACACAATCTACCTAAAATCACAGTACTGAGAAAGAAAAAAATGTCATCACAGTTTAGTGTAAAGCTTCTAAAAAAAACTATTTTAAGTTCCTTCTTTTGGAAAACTGTGGAAATCTGGAGTTCAGCCAGTTTGGGTTTTAAATGTTTTCATTATTATAATAAACCCAGAATAAATGATCCCAACCAAACACAACTACAGGAAGATTATTCACAGTTACCATCATGAAAATGTTTCTGTTCAGTAAGGAGGAAACGCTGCCTACATCTAGCTTGCAGCATCATTAAGTCCCACCCAGCCTACTGACTCCTCTGGACCAGGACCAGCAGACCAGAGCTGGCTCTTTATTGAACCCTAATGATAGACTCTCCCTCTTCACACCTGCCTCCATTCTGTTATTTTCTATACTATAACGTTCACTTGCTCTGCTGACTTCTATTATAGAAACTGTTTAAATGCACTTACCTTGACTGGAATATTGATTTGCACTGCCGATTGTTTATTTACTGTAACAATTGTTTACATATACATTTGCAATACCGTACTATAACTGCAATTACCTTCCACTGCACTTTAATTTGGAAAGCTGCTGTTTTATTTAATAATAGTAGCATTGTACATCCTGCACTTGCTGCTGTTGCACTTCTGGTTAGACCTAAACTGCATTTTGTTGCCTTGTACCGGTGTAATGGCAATAAAGTTGAATCTAACCTAATCTAAATGTTAGTTTCAGTGAAGTAAAATCTGATGAACTGCAGTTAAACTGATGTGCTGATGGATGGAGTTTATCACTTTAACAAGCAGGCTCCTCAGGGTTCCCCATGTAAGTCACAAACTCCTCCTTTCTATAAGCTAAGCTCACCCCGAGAAGGTTGCGGGGAATGAATCCTTCGTGGTCTCCACATCGGGCCCACCACCACTCCCTCTCCTCCTCCTGGCTCAGCACCGTCAGGCAGTCTCCTTCACTGAAGCCCAGCTCGTCGTGATGCTGAGGCTCATAGCTCCACAGGGCGTACACCACCCCACGGTTCATCACTCCCATCTTCTCCTGGACGCCTGCACAGACAGGGATGGGATACTAGACTCATAGTTCATTCATCAATCCTCTGCTGATAAGGATTCATATTTTAGGTAAAGGAGCCTAAGGCTGTGGCCATGTAGCTTATTTAAAGCTGAAGCAATAAAAACATGTGATGATATTTTATTCAGTGTAGGTGAGACATCCTACCATAAAGGAACTTGGAGCACTGTGCATAGCCCTCCTCCATCTCCTCACACTTGTCAGCTGCAGTCTGCATGTCACTGTATGTGGCTGCAAACACAGCCGCCCCAGATTCCACCAGAAACCTACAAATCTGGAAACTGTTGCAAGAAGCAGCACAATGCAGAGGAGTCCTAAAAGTGGAAAAGACTGTTTTAAATCAGAAGATCTTAGCTTAAAGTCAACGCCATCAAATGACCACCATGGTAATGCTCACCGCTAAAGATGGGACTCACCAGCCATCGCTGTCGGCAGCATTGACGTTGACACCAAATTGGACCAAAAACTTAACGATCTCAAAGTGTCCGGCGCACACAGCATTATGCAACGCTGTGATTCCTTCATCATTAGGCCTGCTGGCATCATCCACCTGCATGGAAAACAGCTATCTGTAATGTCTGTCTGTCTGTCTGTCTGTCTGTCTGTCCGTCTCTGTGTTTCTCTGTCTGTCTGTCTGTCTGTCTGTCTGTCTGTCTGTCTGTCTGTCTGTCTGTCTGTCTGTCAATGGGTGGAACCTAGGGCTCTGGACAGGACAGTAACGTACCTCATAGATGACTCTCTGGACCAGGTCAAATTCCCCCTCAAGAGCAGAATCCAGCAGCAGGGCCAGAGGGCTGAACTGGACATGCTTCCCACGGTCTATCCAGGCTGCTCCAGGCTTATGCAGGATAGACTGTTTACCCTGAAAGATGGTGACCAAACTCTAATAACGGATGTGTTTAGTGTAGAAACGTAAACTATGTGAACAGCTATTCTTTGTGTCTAAATGGTCCAGAACATTGAAAACCTTGTAACATTATGTAACACTATCCTGAAAACAGGCATCAGCTGGGCTGCCACCGTCAACAACTTCCTTTATTTTTAGTATTTAGTCCTGTTTCTTTCCTGAACATAGTTATGTAATCAGGTTTTACTCAACTACTGTCTCACTACCACAACCATATTAGACTGATGACATATCAGACCTTATTTGACTAATCTTACGTGATTCATTTAATTCTATTCATTTTATTTCTATAGCACCAATTCACAACACATGTCATCTCAAGGCACTTTACAGTTCAACAGATCATCCAGTCAGATTGATTCAAATTCTATCTAAGGAAAACCAGTTAATTACATCGACTCATTGACTCTTCAGCAATCCCTCACACTAAGCATGCTGGCAGCAACAGTGGAGAGGAAAAACTCCCTTTGAACAAGAAGAAACCTCCAGCAGAACCAGGCTCAGTGTGAGCGGCCATCTGCTGAGGCCGACTGGGGTTCAAGGAGACAGAAGCAGAGATACAAAAAGCAGCATAAATACAAAAGGCAACTGTCAACCAGCTCCACAGGCGGCCCCGTCCAGGAAACACACAGCCAGGCAGACGAGCTCCGAGCCAGCTCCCATGTCAGAGGATGAAGAGAGCACATCCAGTTAGTCACAGTCAGAGAAACAGGACTACACTGGAAAACAGGCCGATCTCCAGCATCTAGAAACAAAGGTGTTGATGGCAGCAGCACAGCTGATATTTCTCTCCAGGATGGAGTCACAGCCAAACAGGAACAGACCAGATGAAGCTACTATGAGAAAAAGCAGAGAGAGCAGAACGTTAGAGATTGAACTAACAGATTCTGCAGAGTGGGAGAATAGAGATAGAATGAAGCAGAATGATGAAAAAGGGGTCCCTATGTCCTCCAGCAGTCTAAGCCTATAGCAGCATAACTATAGAGATAGCTCAGGATAACCTGAGCCACTCTAACTATAAGCTTTATCAAAAAGGAAAGTTTTAAGCCTAGCCTTAAAAGTAGACAGGGTGTCTGCCTCACGGACTAAAACTGGTAGTTGGTTCCACTGGAGAGGAGCCTGATAACTAAAAGATCTACCTCCCATTCTACTTTTAGAAATTCTTATGTCTTTAACATCTTTTTTCTGGAAACTAAAACAAACTTGAAGCTGCTACTTACAGGTGGGTCTGTACTTTGGGGTATTGGTTGCTCAGAGCTAAGGACACCATCTGCCTTTTCTTTCTCCCCACAGCTGGGATGAGGGAAGCTATCTTTATTTAAGGTGCATGGCATATTTTCCTCTTCTTCCATGTCTTGGGAATGGGAATAGCTGGGCTCAGGGAAGGCGGGAAGGGGGGCCAGTGGAGGTGATGTCAGACCGTCGCTGGGCTTTATGCCAGCTAAGCTTTTTTCTTTGACCCTAGAAGTGACATCGTTCCTGACAATCCTGCTGTCAGGATTTATGACCGGACCATTCTCCCCTGGTGCACTGATAGTCTCCATAGGGATGGCTTCCATGGCAGCCAGAGTTGTCTTCTGGTATAGAAGCTTCTGGATGTTAGGTCCAATGGGGCCTTCAGGCTCCACAACAGAGCTGCGTTTTTTTAAGGGGCGGGGGGCGTGCTGCAGTCGGCGGCGGAATCCCTCCGAATCAACATCAGAGTTCCTATGAGGGTCGGACACAAAGGGGAGGAGCTTGGAGGGACTGAGAGGACGAGGAGTTTCAGCCTCGACAGCTTTGTCATCAGTGGCAGCAGATAAGCTGTCATCGGCCTCGCCCTCATTAAAGTCAGAGAGCCCAGATGTGCCTGAGCTGACCCTCTGCTGCTTCCCCTCAGCAGGAGGGACAGGTTTACCATACGCTGCATGGGAGGAAATACAGAGGAGAGACATTTGAATCAGTCTATTAAAAACCTGATCTTCTTTAAATAAGGATGTAATCATTTAATTCACAGATGTCAAACTCCAATCCTTCAGGAACAGTGTGATTCTGGAAATGCGTTTCTCAACAAGATGAATTCTAATAGAGTTTAGTTTAAATTCAGAAACACTGATCCCAAAGAACTTACCTTCATTCAGAGTTTCTAATTTCACCCATCATCTCTTAGAGCTTCCAATAAGGAGCATAACATTCATGCACCTGGACCCTCATTTTGAATAATACATTTAAACAATATGTCTATTAATGTATTTCCCACATTTTAAAATGCTCTTAAAAGCTTTTCATTTTCTCCTTATAGTCCAGATTAACCTATACATGGACTAACTGCAGTAAACTGCAAAGCCACAGCACTTCCAGCTTAATGCTGAATTGACACCAAAGGTGTTCTACGCGAATGCATAAATCTGATCAAACTGGTCCAGATGCTCTGACGCTCTGGTTGTTTATCTGCTCTGTTCTGTAGCTTCAAGCTAGAGAGCAGCTTGGCTTTATTTACTTTATGAGTTGGAAAAATAGTTTTTAAGTGAGCAAGTCCACCTCCAAACACCTTCTGTTCATCAGTTCATCAGGATTATAATAACACTTAAATCTGCAGTTCTTCTTGGGAGCTCCAGACCTCCAGCATTCTGCCGGGAGGCAGCGCTGGGAATCCCCACTGAAAGCTCTCTGCTAAGGTCAGCCTGAGGGGGATTTCCTGCTGACGTTCGCAGCAGCTTTTCTAATTGGTTGACGCTCCGGCATGCAGCGGCAAAAGTTCAATTTACTGTCAAACGCTCAAATGTGCCTCTGCTGATGCTCAGATGCGCCGCTGGACCTCGCAATGCCGTAACCCCGTAAACTAAATATTTTGACCTCCAGAACGCACCTGGTGATAATGCAGCATTACTGCTACCGTAATTAGAGGCAGATGGGGTAATACTGCGTTTCACCATAATATTACAGTGCGTGTACCAATCAGAGGAAGGACCTAGCTAAGCATGAGATTTAACTCAAGGCTAAGGAGTGTTTACATCAATGGCCTCAGGTTTAACTCCTGGTAAATAATTTGTGTGTGTGTTTAAGGCGATGTTAGCATGGCAGCAAACTTTCGTACTGATGAGTACTGGGTGTGGTACCTCACAGCTAGGGTTGCCAACTCCCTAAAAGATAAAGGGACGCCTCATGTGCGTGCCAGCTGAGCCGAATGCCATCACCCCTCCTGGTGTGGTGATTTTTTTAGCCCCCGTTTTTGTGTGAAATCATTTTTTTAACTATTTGACTCAAATCTGCATTGAACTAGATGGATATTTGTGAGTGACATGAACACATAGAAAACAAATTCTAATCCAGCAATTCATTTTAATACCAAATAACAAACTTTGCTGAATAAAATAAGCACCTTAGACATAAATCTGTCCTGCTGAACTTCAAAGTGTAAAAATGAATATACAACAATAAATAAATCGTGCACATTTTTGGTGCAACAGCAAACTTGTGCAAACTTGAAAACATATTTGTGCCTTAAATGCAAAGATTGCAGGCTACAGTTGTAAAACAAAAAATAAAAAAAATCATTGTGAGGATGAGGGGATTCTGGATCGTTACCTATATGTTGTGCTCATTGGTCATAACGCAGGACACGGCCCAGGAACAAGTTTACCGTAAGTTTTGTATCTAACGTGCCCTTGTTCTTTATTTTCAATTAGCTTTTTACTGACAATATTTTTAAATACGGGACAAAGTGTGTTCCTTTTCCATTAAATACGGGACAGGTACTCCTATTTCTAAATACAGAACGATTTTGTTTTTCAAAGGACGGTTGGCAACCCTAATCACAGCCATGAGTGGAATATGAAGATGGGTGGACCCATGAGGGCCTGTGTCTTCCCAGATTAAGCTCATGTCCTTTTCAGGACCAAGGACACCCAGACGCCCCATGCAGTCATTTTTTAATGATGATTTAATGATTGTTGAAATTATATTTTTTGGCATAATAATTCAACAGCACCAATAAATAAATATAAATTTTGTGAAGTTTCACCTTTGGGCTTGCTGCTGGGCAGTGTTCCCTGGCCGTTTGCCTGTTGGGCTTTACCAGGGCTTGCCTGCTGGGTGTACATCCAGAAAATGGATGAACCTGCCAGAGTCTTCGGTTTGTGTAACTCAGGAGGAGGGCCATCTGTGGGTTCTGGTGTGTATGGACGCACAGCGACCGCGGGAGAACTTCCCCTGTTGCTATGGAGAGGAAGGCTGCTGTTTGACAGGACCGACGTATCCTTCAGCTGACTGCCATACAGTTTCTTTTTACCAGGGAAGGTCCCTGTGTAAAACTCAGGCTTGGAGAAGGTTGGTGGAGCAGGGGACGGTTTAGGTTTGCTGGGTACTGGTGGCGGCACAGTCGACTTGGACGGGCCATTGCTAAATGGCTGTGGATATAACAAACAAACAAAAAGTTAACACAAATATTAATAGCAGGGAAATCCAGTGTAAGTTCAGATCCATACAGGAAGGTAAGAATAAAACACACGGCTTTACTCTGATGACCTCTAAACAGGCAGTCCATGCAAACATGTTCTACCGTTTTGTAGTTTCCTCAGCTTTGGTGTCAAAGGAACCGTCATATTTAGGGGTTACAGAAAAATTCTATGTTTTCTGTAAAATTGCAAATCAAAGCAACTGTTTAAGTCAAATGTGGAACATTTTCAAGTCATTTTTAAATCTAAATACATTGTTTGATCTATAGGCTTTAAAGGACAGCTGTAAGTGCTGGTAGCCATCCCTGAACAAATGTCTGTGTTGCAATGAGGCCTCGATCCAACAATGAACCTTGAACCTGAGCAGCTCAACATATTTAGACCCCATTTTTTATTTATTTATTTTTTTGCCATCAACTTTGTCACGACCCGATCCGTCCCATCAGCTCATCACCGGATATATACCAGCTCCACAGACAGCCTCTTCCAGGAAATGTCAAGGTTTTGGTTCTGGTCAAGTTTTATCTCTGAGTTTTCTTTGCTCTTATTTCCATTTTTGTGTTCTATTTTTTTTTATTGTATTTGAGTTCTTAGGTATCTCCAGTTTGCCCTCTTGTGTCAGTCCCCTTTTCCCTAGCTTCCTTCTAGGCTCCTCTGTTCACACCTTTCTTTCTCTCTCCCATATATTCTCCTCTTGTTCAGTCACTCTTTGCTGGTTTGTCGTCATTTCTTTTCCCCCTTCTTGTGAGTATTTCTGGTTTTCAGTAGTTTTGGATTTTTGTGGATTTATGTTTTAGGATTTTTGCTTCTGTTACCCTTTTTGTTATTAAATGTTCAAGAAACCACATCTGCTTCAGTGTCTGCATTTGAGTCCTATCAAAACTCCAACCCAGTGTGACAGAAAACACAGCCAGGCAGACGAGCTCCGAGCCAGCTCCCATGTCAGAGGATGAAGAGAGAACACATCCAGTTAGTCCCAGTCAGAGAAACAGGACTACACTGAAAAACAGGCCAGGCTCCAACATCTATAAATATCTATAAACATGGGAATTGAAAGAAATACGCTCTTATCGTGTCCTATGAAGACGTCAGACAAGCTGTTTAAAACCGAAAATGTAAAAACCATCAAATTGTTTCAGGACAGTCATAAACGTTTTTTTTCTGAATATGTGTATTAGCATTCTTTAGTTAATTAAGGATAGAAATAACTACTTTTAGTACCATAATTACAATATTTATTGAGACCTGGATTAATATCTGTTTGCACATGTGCTAATGAGCGATGGTACGGATCGTTCTTCTGGGACGGTTCGGGTAGTGACACAGCTAAGCAAACATCTGACCCTGAGACGCCCTTGCAGCGTCTAACTCCCCATTTTAAGGCTTCTTTTTAATAGCAGTGAGACATTTAGAAGAGTCCAGTGATACCTGGGCGTCCTTGAGCTGCTTCTCTGTGGACTGGCCAGGTCTGGAAGAATCTTTGGAAAAAATGTGAAAGTCTTCTTTCAGTGTCTCCAGTCTTACAAAGAATGCTTCACATTTAAATCTTTTATTTAAAGATACTTTCCCCCTCAGCATCATAAACTGTTCATCTAACAGTCCCTTCATTCCATCCTGGAACATTTCATGACCTCTACATCTCTGTCCTGATGGCTGTTACTCTCTACTGCCACACTCACTCTGAGCTTCATATTTACATCATAATACTAAACTATGGAGACAAACTAAACTTTCTCTTCTCTTGATTTGATGGAACTAGAAACAATGAAGTTCAGCTTGACTGCTGGTGTCAGTAAATATCTCACTAAGTTATAAAAGCAGCAGAATAAAGCACATACCAACAGCTGGGACGTCTGGTCTCGGTGGCGGCTTTAGACATACTGGTAAGGTAGCAGTACCATCTGGATATGTAAACTTTACCAACACTTCCTTGGATGAAGGCCCAGCAGGATGCTGGGAGCTGGACCTGGAAGCGGACTTGATGTACGGTCCCACTGCTGCTACTCTGGAGCTCAGCTCATGCTGTGGGTTGATGCTTTCTGAGGCCACCTGACAGAAGATGGAGGAAGCAGGGATTTACCATCAGGCAATGCTAGGCAGTTGCATAGGGCCCCATGTTCCTGGGGGCCCCAAAAAACTATATTTACATGTATGGATAATACAACTATTCCTTATGTGTGCACAATAATTATGTTTTTGATTAAAAAAAATCCTTTGGCTAAAATGCCATCCATCAGAAAGCTCATATTATTAAGTGTGTCTCATCCAAATGAAAAATGGAGAACAGAGAAGCAGATCATGGCTTGTCTACAGTGAAAAGAAGGACTGGGTTATTTACTTTGGCCTTTTTGGAAACACAGGAAGGAGCAATCAGCTAAGTGAGCTTAGTGCTTGGAAAAAATCTTTCATTCCTTTAGAGACAGCATGAAAAGTCAGCTGAGTACAAAACATAGAGAGGAAAACAAGAAGAAAAGAGACAAGAAGAGAGGGACACAACCTAGAACAGATGATGGATGTCTATTCTATTAACATTTCTCTATCTGTATAAAGGGTCTGTTCTATGTATTGTCTACTCAATTCAGAGGGGCCCCTGCCTGTATTTGCCTAGGGCCCCAAATTTCCTAAATCCTCCCCTGCTAACAGGCATGAAATGGATTAAAATAGCAGTCTTTATGTAAATGATCTTTACTAATTGTTACTAAAGTTAAATAAATAAACTTGGAGGAAGCATGCTTTCAAAGAGCTGTACCAAAGCAACAAGCATATGATGGAAATGTTTTGGATATTTGTTCTACTTTGGTTTATTTCCAACTCACTGGCAGGCTTTCTTTCTGCTGCAAGGTAGCCTTCTTTTTGGTGAGTCTGTCTCGGAGCTCAGCCAGACGCTGGTCCATCGCAGCCACTTCCAGATGTCTTTTTCTCAGGCTGTCTTTCTGTTGCTGCAGCTTTAGTCTCTGTTCCTGGTTAAGCTCGCTCCTCAGCTGGAGACGAGGAAGCATTAAGATCAAGAACATGAGAAGTATCTGCTTGGTTCACCAGGTCAAATCTTTTAAGGTGCTGCGGTTGTTTCAGAAACATGTTTAGGTCACTCGTCTCATGCATCATTCAAACAGTCTGACCATTTTAAAATGAAAGGGATTCTTAGGACCATGTTCCTGCTGCTAATTACACACTCGACATGCACTTGAAAGTTATTTCAGTTTGTGATACGAATATGCCGGTGAAGGTTCTCACTCATTCAGGTCATAATCATTCCAAAAAAAATCTAAAGTTTGAAGATGTTTCGCTTCCCACCTAGGAAGCTTTTTTCAAATCGCAACCCCTTCCCTTTTTACAGGGTTACGGAAGACCTCGCCTATTCAGCCAGGCCAACAATTGCCCCTAATGCCCCCCCTTTCAGAGACATAGACAGGTATGGGGCATTACAGGCTAACAAAGAAGCCAAATGACCCCCATTCCAAATGGTTGGACCCGTTCGTCTGTTTCTATTTGCATGTTTTTTAAACCAAAACCAGGCTTTGTTGGGCTGCTGGATAAAACCTGGAACTAAACGCTATTTCTGACATTTTGAAGTGAAAAAGCTTCCTGGATGGAAGAGAAACATCTTCAAACTTGGAAACAAAGTCCAGTGGAATGGTTTTTAACTTTCTTTGTAATTTGTGTTATGAACCATCTGGTTACTGAAATCGTCTGAATCATCACTTCATAAATCTTTGTTAAAAACTTTTACAGTCACAGCAGAAAATCAAAGAAATGTTCCTCCCCATAACTGTGTCTCTCTTCTTTTCTCCTTATATTAGCTTCATCTGGTCTGATCCTGTCTGACTGTAACACCATCTCTTCCTTCAGTGTTTAGTCCTGGTTCTCTCATGGATGTAGCAATGGGCTCAGTTTAGCTGTGACAACCAGCTCTCTCTCCGTTTCCTTCACCTTCTCTGCTCCAGATCCTCTTTGGCTGAAAGAAATTAAACTCCTCCTCCCTACTCTTAACATTTTTTCCACTGAAAAACGAGATACTGAATCACTGAAGAATAAGATCCAACAGTTTTGATAAAGAGAAACACGTGCACACGTTTAGTTTTAATGAGAGACCTGCAAATCCTTGTTTAAGCCTTTAACCTCAGCAGCAGAGGTAAAGTTGTAAGGATGTGAAGGAATAGCTGAATCCAAATGAGTATTCCTCAAAGCCTCCAGCTGCTTGCTCAGATCCTCCACTTTGTCTTCAGCTGACTGCAACTCATTTTGCTTCTGGTGGATCAGGCTGGTCGTCTGCTCAATCTCCTCCACTGGTACACAGAAAAAAATACAAAATAAAAACCATCTCTGCAAACAAATTCCTCTTTCTGAGATCTGTTTTTGTGCTACTTTTAAAGCAGCCATCTTAGATTCAGTCTTAGTCTTCAAGATGAAAACTATTATTAGTTTTAGTAGCATTTTAGTCGTTATGATATGTGATAGTTTTAGTCAGTTTTATGTTGAACTTCAGGGACAGGGAACCTTTACAACTTAGAATAAGAACCAGATTCTTTCCCAGACTGACAGCTCTATCCTAGATGCTGCAGTAGCTGGGTATAGAATGCTGCCGTGCAGATCATCATTGCTGTTGGACAGAAAACATTGATTTAGAGAATTCAAATAAACTTTTTTAATGAATTAATGCCCTACTTTATAAAAAAAAAAAAGTGTCACACAAAAGCTGTGAAAATAGTGGATCTAGTTCATATTGGTTAATATAGCACACAGATAAGCTAACAAAACGTCCAATAAAGGAAGTTTTAGACAAACAAGGTTTCCATCCCAAAGCAAACTCTTCCTGATCTACTATGAATTATTCATAACACACAATCAATAAAATCTGAATTTCTCCAAAAAAAAAGCAAAGAACAAAAACATTCTGCTTTCTACTTTGGCAGTTTTGGCTTTATTTCTGAGAATTTACCCCTCGGATACTACTGCTCAGGGGTCAAAGTAGATTTAAATTCACAGGGTTTTTATATTAAATAAATACAGAGAGAACCTACATCACTGCTGTGTAATGCAGTGGCAAACCAGACCTAAATAGAATGAATATGCCAACAAAAATGTTGAAATATTTAAAGAAAACTCAGAAAATGATTTGAAGAAAATGTTTTGACAAAAGAGAACATTTGTATCATATTCAAATAGAAACAAAAACAATTAGAAAGAAATATTCAAAGATCTACAGTATGCATCTTTTCATCTGGATCTTTATCCAAAGATGAACAGAATGCAATGAAATATTTGCTTTGGATATAATTCAGGGATTCCATTTGGTAGAAATTAAAAGTTTTAGCTTCACCTCTTGTGAGCTGGAAGAAATAAAATCGATATTTAGACAAAGGCTTTTTTTTTTGCTTGACAGAGGATGATATAGTTTATTAAGTAGCAAGAGCAGAAAGAGCCATACTGCTGAGGGCAAACCATCAGAGTGGAGCCTATGCGCAGACTCTGAGCTAAGATACTGTGTTTTTTTGGGCACGAAAACGCATTTCAGCGCAAGCACAGCTGGAGCATCAGAGTTTATCAAAGTTCAGGACGCAGGAACGAACCATTCCGGCTTATTTTCTCAGACCCTGCCGGTGCTGCCATGATCCATCTGTGCTCCTGCAGAATGTGCAATGCTGTGCAGCAGGTGGGTGGCAGGATCAAACAGGACGCAGCAGCACGACTGATACTGCTCACCAGATTACAGCGTGATGATGCATTTTAGACGTGTGACCGACCACTTTTTTCACTTTTCGTTATCGTCATGAATAAGCTGTAATTTAAAAGCTGTAATTTATGGCGACCTGTAAAAGTTTCAGAAATGTTTTATAACGTGAACATGAAGGTAGTGAGGTGACTGACACATTAGGTCTACGTATCCTACACAATGTTAAGCTGTTTCATAAAAGAACTGATGAGTGAATGAGAAGTGGTTAATTCTCTCATTACAGGCCATATTTGTGTCATGAGAGAAGAATGATCCCCAGTCATCAGATTTCATACTGAAATGTTGCACAATGTGAAAACCCACTGACCTAATTTGGCGTTTGTAACACGTTTCTGCTCCACTTGGCTCCTGAGAGCCCAGAGCAGCAGCAGTCTGGCCTCCTGGTTTTTGATGTGCTCTTGGAGCTGCAGCAGTCGCTCTCGCTGAGAAGCTTCCTGGTCCTGCTTCAGATCATGCTGCTTCCGGTAACGCAGCTGATGCTCCTGCAAATATGACCAAAAGAGCCCCTTACACTGCCACTTTCACACAGAGATTGGAGGTAAACTTTTTAGAACAACAGACATGTGAAAAAGCAGATCTGGAAAGTGAATTGGCATGCTGCACAAATCTAGTGCCATTTAACATTGCTTCTCAACACAATTACTAAAAGGTAAATGTCCTTTTCTCATACCAATCACCTACAAATAGTCAGAAAATGTCTTTGTCACTTTTCTGCCACAAAGTCTTGATTTTTTATTCCAAACTTCATTGTTTATCCCACATAGAGATTTTGTATTAGTTAACCAGTTATTAAATATGTTAATAGCTGTAAGCAGCAAGGAGTGTCTGCATTGGTCTGTCATGATGTGGGTTGTCATGGCAACGAGTCTATAGTCAGTGAGGACTGCTGGCCGAGTCTTGTTTGGTCCTGGAACAAGGGGGGAGGTCTTCCACATCCCTGGAACCGTCTCCAGGGTCAGACTAAGGGGGAAGAGGAGCTGTAGAATCCCACAGAGCTGCTCTGCTCAGGCCTCCAGGACTCTGACACCATCAGGACCTGCTGACTGATTACCATTCAGTCTCTCCTGTTGCCTCTTTACTGACTTCTAGAGACAGACAGGTGGAAGGTGGAGGGAGCAGCACCACCTGCTGATCTGACTGATAAACTAATAGCAGGAGAGAGAATATCAGAGGAGGGCAGGATGTCCATGTGACTGTGGGCAGGACAGAAAGATGCTGAGCTTCTTCCTGAACTGAACCTGTTGAAGAATGGATTCAGTTCATTGGTTATCTTTGCTTTATTATCTGGGAAGCTGTTCTGGTAGGGATGGTGTTTTCTACACAGGAGTTGATGTAGTCAGTCTCACTCAGTCATTGCTTTGATGTCCTCTCCATGTGGCTGACACAGAGCATCCCAGTCTGTAGCCTCAAAACAACCTTGCAGGGCTTCTTCAGCTTCCTGTGTCCATCTCCTTACTGTTCTTTTTAATGCAGGTTGTCTCTTATAAAGTGGTTTATAATCTGAACAGAGAAAAACAAGATGCTGATCTGATTTCTTAAGATGATTCTTTAATACTGCAGCTGACAAACTGTTGGAACATTTGACGTGAAGCAGAGACAGGATTCTGCTCCTTAATGCACACAATAAGAAGTTATAGTCTTTGGACTAGAGCCTTTGAAAAATAAGCTGATTAGTCAGTCACTAAATGGGACCTTTTCTCGCACCTTGATGCGCGTCAACCATTTACTTTACATGTTAACTGGCTGCTTCTACTGCTTGTGGTCCGAACAATGGCGTGGATGGAGCCAATGATCTGCATTGGATGGCGCACATGATGTTAAATAAATATTTATAAACATTAACCAGAGGTAACCAATTAAAAATCAGCCGGGTCTGAATAAAGAAAATCATCAACCAGTAAAGGTCTGGAGACCTTGAGTTGTTAAATAAAAAAATATAAAAAGAATAGAAAATGATGTGTTCTTTGAAGTAGAGAACAACAATCGTTCAGTTTAGTATATAGACAATTTCCTGATTCCCATATTTTATCAAACCCCTGAACTGCCTGTTTGTTTTCTTTTTTCTGTCTTAATGTTGGCAGTGGGCTTTATGCTGCCCTGCAATGCTTTAAACCTGGGTTTGAATGGAGACTAAGCCGTTCTAAAGCACATATCAAGGAGCTCATTTTGAGCCTGGATCCAGATTTAGTGTTGATTCTGTTCATGGTGGAGAATCCTGCTTCACAGCAGCAGGTTGAGCCAAACATCCTCTAGATGTTCAGGCTCCGCTCAGGTCCGCTCAGGTCAAGATCCTCTATTGCGATCGCACCAAACAGGAGAAAGAACGGCGAGAAGATCCGGTTTGTCGGATTAAAATATAGTTACAACAGATCGGTAAGTACAGATTAGAGCATTATTCTTATGAATTACAAAAAATTAACACCTTTTATTTAAAAGATTGGATGCAAACTATTGGTACTACTCATCTCCGTCAGAAACCGTACATCTACTGGATGCTGATGGGGATTTTTTAAATGTGTCATTAAATTAAGTGTTAATTTCTGCAGGTTTTGCTCCTACAAATTTAATGATAATATCACACATGCTCTCCTAAAGCTCAGAGGAAGTCAGAGCAGCAAAACAGGAGGAACAGCTGAGGCTGGAGGCTTTGCTTTGCAAGAGGTCTGGAGGGCAGCGGGGAGGAGTAGAGGATGTGGGATTTCAGGGGAACGGGAGAAGCGGCGCAAGTGGCGTTTAGACACTGTTCTTAGACAACGTGGTAATTTATAATTGTTTTAAATCAGGTTGCGTCCAGATTAGCCAGCAGGTGGGTCTGGATCCAGACCATGGTCTGCTAATCCCTGACCTCTGCATTAAACCAAAGCCAAGAGTTACGAGTAACATGTAAAAATGTAAGGAATAAAAAGTACAGATACTTGTGTGAAAATGTAATGAGTAGAAGTCAGAAATACTACAGAAGTATAGATTCATAAAAAGTATACTTAAGTACAGTAAAGAAGTATTTGTACTTTGTTACTTGACACCTCTGGTGAACTGTGCAGAATACTAATTGGAGACCCCAAAGTCAGAATGGGACCCCCCTCCAAAGGTGGTGGAGAATGACAGAGCTAAGGTCGAAACCTATTTGATATGGAATTAAAATTACATCGTGTGTTTTTTTTCCTTTTTTAAAGGTTCTATTTCAAAAACTAATGACACTAGCAGGAATATGCTGTATAAGACACTGCATATGCAGAGTGCTTCAGTGCTTGTTTTGCTACCTTGAAGGCCAAAAGCTGCTGCTGGGCATCAATCTGCTGCTGCTGCCTTGTTGCCAGATCCTGCAGCTCACTCAGCGACGCATCCAGAGGAATAACTGAGAACTGCAACATGAAGCCAAGACAAAGAAAGGAGCTACTTTTCTATATTCTGTTTCCCTCCCTGTGCTTTGATCAAACAGCCTCTGCAGCGTGACGTGATCTCAGTGTTTCTAAAGTTAAAAACTCACCCCAGTCTTCCTGTTTCTTTCCACAGAGGTCTCCACATTCTCAGTCATCACTCCCTGATCTGTGGCTCTGGGCTCATCTGAACATAAAGGAGATGATTTGTAAAATTATTTTCCTTTGCCACTGAATCACTCTCTCAATGAATCATTTACCAACAACCGCTGGTGAGATATGGTAGAGTTTGATAGACAGAAATGTGATAATAATCCCCAATCTTCTGAGAATGAAATATCCTGTCATTCAGCGGTCCACTTGATTTTAAGCTGGTCATTTCCTGTAAGCTGCTGGAGCGACCTCCTGGGGGGGTCAGTGCTGTTTGGAATCTGTTACCATGCATTACTAGACACAAGTTAGATGACATCTGAAGTGACCTGAAGTAAATCAGCCAGAGTAGGAAAAGCTGTGGAAAAGCAGGCTGAGCTTACCCCGTGTTTCCTTCTTTTTCTTTAGCCTGGTGTTTTACCATCTTTTTTAACTAAAAAGATCCTTCTTGTTTTTTCAATCAAAATAGAAATTGCATAATTATTTTATTCTGCAGTGGGTATAACGTTTCCCACCAGTGTTTCTGCATGGAGTTTGCATGTTCTCCCTGTGCATGCGGGGGTTCTCTCTGGGTACTGCAGCTTCCTCCCACAGTCCAAAGACATCACTGTTATTGGCTTCTCTAAATTTTCTTTAGGTGTGAGTCTGTGCGTGGTTGTGTGTCACCCCCACCCTTACAAGAACTAAGCGGGAGAAGATGGATGGATGGATATTGTATTCTTCTCTGATGCATCATGTCTCTGGTTGCACATTTCTACCCTGTAAATGCAATGGAAAGTTTGATGGGGTTAGCAATGATTAGACTTGCTCTTTAAAACCTTTGAGTGGGACTGATTTTTAACAAACAGCCTTTTTCCCTGCAGAGCCAAGCAGCGCTGTGGTCACATGCTGATGTTTTACCAAGATAAGCTTTCATGACACTGACCATCATAATCATTGGAGCAAACACCAAGCATCGCCCCTAACTGTGATAGTTTCCAACCTGTCCCTAGTCCAGGAGCTCTCTGGTGATGCAGGAAATAACGCACCTCCCCCTTCTGCTGCCTGCATCGCTGCAATACCTCCACCATCTGCTCCTCTTCCTTGATGACACGATTTGGAAGGTCAGAAAACAGCTATAGGTCTTTACCAGGCAGCTACTAAAATAGCTGGACTTGGCTTCATCAAGGGAAAACAATTCAGAGGGAAAAATGTGACTTAGACCAAACCACTTCATGCTGCAGGGAGTTCACCGCTGAAGTTAGAAACATTCTCTCATCTCACAACCAACAGACTGCCCTCTACTTCTTTAGCTTAGCAAAAGCATTTACTCTGGATCAGACTTTTAGGTAAAAATAGCTGAAGGTTAGATTTTAATGGACACCTTCATAATTGCAATAACAGACCTTATTTAAATCACAGCTCAACCAGAATGTCTCTGATTTCCATAGTCGGAGGTCATCACTCGTTGACATTATTTAATATAGAGCTGTTCACTTTAAATCCAGTGTCTTTTTGTGCATATTGCATCATGATAAAGACCCTTAATAAACATAAAACCGATGGTCTATTAGTGTCTGCACTGAAAAAACAAACTAGAAATATGTCTTAAGTGTATGTACCCTTAATTTGAGCAGGTAAATAAGATAAAATAAAATACAATAATAATTTAATATGCACTGGAAATAAGACAATGCATTAGTTTTTTGTTTTTTTTCGTTTTTTTTTTTTCCACTGGCAAAGTGTCCCACTTACCTCCTCGATTCAACAATAAATCACTCATTTTAAGAAAAATGACTTATTTACATTTACAGTTTTTTGCATTGTAACAGATGCACTGTTAATGAAATCACCTGAGCCTCTCCACTCCCCAGCCAGGCAACAGTCAGTCTCACAGGGCTCCTCACAGAGCTTCACAACATCTTTGCACAGCATTCCAGGTATGAAGGGATCCTCAGTGTCATTGCTGCCACGGTGCACATTAAGGAACATCTAAAATAAAGGGCAAATTATTCAGGAAATGTTAGAAAATCAAACCTCAAATGCAGTTCCATGTACTTCAGAGAGATTAACACAACAATACCTAAATAGTGATTCTATTTATTTAACATCTAATTTTGATTTTGTTATGGTGGAGAATTGAGCTGCACATGGAAACTATGCTGTGAAATGAATGCTAGTAGCGACATGTTCTCAACAATCTGCTGCTGGTAAATAGTCTGATCACAGGATGGTGGTGCTAAGCTACATCGTAGCCACAGCTACAATGCCCAGAGGTGTCAGGCCAGCGGTCTCAGAGCAAACCTTTGGAGGTTACTTCCGAGCTTCTCCCTGGGCTCCGCCTCCTTTACACCAGTCAGGTGTCTCCTCCTTCAGTTCTCCCAGGCCTTCTTCTGAGGTTTTGAGGAGTTTTTATTTTTCCAGTGTTGCCAAATGTTCGAGATGGTATTGATAGAAAGAATGGAACTCGATGAAACCAGCTGGCTTCCTTAGATGCACAGCTTTTTACCAATAAGTGATCAGTTATAAATCTGTTTTTTTTTTTTTTTTAAGACTGAACTGGGACAGTATTCAGTGGCTCCTGTGGGTCTTTGTGTTGTCACCTGATGGACTGATGACCTTTTGAGAGTGCCTATACCCAATGGCTGCTAGAGAACCATGACCAGAGGAAGTTATTTAGACTGAAAGGGTGCTTTTAAACTGGATTATTTTTTCTTAACAATCAAATTGTATTTATTGCAAATTGCTAATATTACAGATCTAACAGTTTCATGTTATGGTTTTTGTGTTGACTCTTTAGCAGCAAACCATTAACAGTCTGTTTAGTGCAGCAATTTCTCCACATCTACTAATATTACTACTTGGCTACTTTTTTAAATGAAAAACTAAGAAATTACATCAACTTAAATATTCAGAGCATTTACCACGAAGCTCCAAACAAATCAAGCAAAGTAGCACTTTGGCCATGATTTTGATGAAAGAATAACATTACTAGATAGTTGGAAGCTAAAAGGTTGGTTTTGCATGACATAGGCCCTTGAACACCAGAGAAATATTGATTTCTTTTTTAAATATTGAAGAAGACGCTTTACTGTATTGTAGTTAGTATTTAGACCTGAAGTTATCTTCTCCTTCACCATTGGTCTGCACCTGTAGTGTATTAATCTGCACCAATGATTAGAATAAAATAGAATTTAATGTTTTATAAATGTTTAAAGAGTTGTTTTCACAAATACATTTATGTTATCAAGGCCAAAGAGAGAAAAGGAGAAGCAGTGTGTGTATGACTCTGCACCTGGCCCTTTGAAGTTTGGGATCCAGTCAAATGCAGGTATTGGGTTGAATCCAAGATTGGGATGCTGCAGAGCTACAGGGTTGAGGCCTTTTAGTGATAGAGGCACACTCATTAAAAATGAATTATTTGTCATATCAAGGTTGCACAGCTCAGCTAAAACTAATTGTGGTATATGAGTTGTCATAACCAAAGTAATACTGTATGGTACTAAGCAGGTAAATAGCGACATACAAGTGATGTGATACCAAGATTTGAGTTTTAAGGTTATGCTGACCGTTTTCAAAGAAATGTAATAATCATAAGTCACTGGATGAAAACTTTGTTTTGAAAGATTAATGATTAAGACTATGATGTGTTTTTGATTTAATGGCAATATATGTCATCATGATTTGCAAAGAAATGTCACCATGACCTGTAACAAAGGCTTTTAATTAAATATATAAAAAATATGTTTTGAAAGGGACTTTCCCCCGGTAAGATAAAAATGATTGGACTTACCCGAAGAAAAACACCTGAAATGATGTAAAGAAAGGAGGGGGCTTGGGGGAGGAGCCCCACAAGCCCAAGAGTGTATAAAAGATGCCCATTTTCTACATTTGTTCAGTTGCTCACCGGTGGTCAACTCGTGTAATTCTTTGTATTTTGCAATAAATCACGTTGGACCTGGATTCAGCTGCTTCTGCCTGATTTTTGGATCATTGTTTGAAGACTTTTCTGCCTTTTAAGAACTTAGAATTTTTATAAAACTTAGCTCCCATTCTAAGTCGTTGTGAAGACACACCAAACTTCTCTTTGAGCTCCTTCCCCCTTGAACCAATTTCTGTAATTTCTACTGTAAAAAATACAGTGTGTACTTGTTTTATAATTGTACAAGGCATAACTGTATATTGCAATGCATTTAGGTTAAAAAAATATTACAGTAACTTAAAGCAGAAGTTTCCAAAGTGTAGAATTACAGGATGGGTTTCTTTTCACTTGGTTTCCTAGCATTTTGCTTCAAAGTACGCAGCTCTGCATTAAACCAAGGAGCAAGCTTTCTATTTTTAACGGTTTTCATTTTCATAGGAGCTGCGTTGTCTAAGGCAATACGCAGAGAACTAGCAACCCCATCAACAAAATCATCAACCTGTGAAGGAGAATAAACTAAAATAAAATTTTCCCTCCGCAGCACTGCTCAGCGACAAAAAAGAGAGAGAAAGTGAATCAGATTCTTTAAAAATTATAACTGCACTATTTGATGATTTGCTAAAGTGGAACCTTCTTTAAGGGGAGGAGAACCCAGTTAAAGTTATTCTGAAGGTTATTAAAAGTGGTCAGAAAGGACAGGGTTGTGAGGAAATACTGTTATTTCTTCACATTCTATGCCGTATGTCAGCACAAGATCCAAAGTATGAAGATGAGAATGTGTGGGACTATTCACATTTTGAACAAAGCCAATAGTGTCTAAGATAGCATTAAAGGCTGCTCTTAAGCTATCGCCTTCAGTGTCAGCGTGGATGTTAAAATCCCCCGCTATGATGACCCTGTCAGTATTTAATACATAATCATAAAGGAACTCTGAAAACTCATCTAAATTTCAGAGTAAGGACCTGGTGGACGATACAAAGAAGAGATTTTCTCGCTTGGCAATTTGGATTAGGGAAACTAAGGGTTAAATGCTCACAAGAGTAATTATTAACTGTCTTTGGCATAATCAGCAAGTCAGACTGAAAGACTGATGCTACTCCTCCTTGTGTGCTCCTCTTGTATGTGAAAATTTGAATAAGTAGAAGTAGTTGCCTCATTTATGCTCACATAATCCTCTTACTGCAGCCAATTTTCTGAAAGGCAACATAAATCAATGTGATTATCACAAATCAAATCAATAACTAGCAGACTTTTTGAGGAAAGAGATCTTATGTAAAATAACCCACAATACCTGCCTTTTGCCCTGATTGGTATCATTTTAATTTTTATTGATTTTCATGATTTACTCATTTATGATTCTTTTATAATTAATTTGATTTTGGTCGTGGGCAACACACTGGATGGAGTAAACAGTAGAGAAGCTGCAAAGAGATGTGTTAAACTACGACTCTGCTTGCTGGTCTGCACCCTGCTGTCATTGTTTTGGAGGACTAACACATTTGGTCGAATTCCTAGAAAGAAGAGCTGCCCCACTGAGCAAATATTGGTTGGAAAGACATCCAAACAACAAGTTTCAGGACATTGAAAGAAGTTTTCAAAGTCTTTTCAACAATCTAAAAGTTACGGCTTTTGTCCAAACGTGGGACATCAGACTGGCCAAACACAGCCTGATTGTTAACAGCTATTTCTGAGCTAAACCAGATGTAGCCAAAAAAACATTGCTAAATGATGTCTGGTGTTCTTGGGGGCACCATCCAAATGTTTGACAGTGGTTCCTGGTTTCTCTCTTATGATGCTATGTGATCTCTTTGAGTAAACAGCTATACTATTATATTACCTTGACCTCCAAATCTGAAATCAAAGAAGATATTAGTTTTGCACTTTTGCATATTTAGAAAATTGATCAGCTTCTCTCCACAACTTCTTGGATTCTACTGCCTATTGCAAACAATGTATTTTAATATGTGTCCTTTTCTTTAATCATGTAACTTCCAATGCTTCATTGGAATCACCCCAACCTCTAGCAGAAGAATAATCAAGTGGATCGATCCTAAAAGCAGGAAGGTAAAAGAGAAGAAGAACAGTTGGACCAGCCCTCATGTTTCTGCACGTCTCGAAAGATTAATGGACTTGGAATGGTTTTGTAGCAAAATAAAAGACAATGGGAGCCTTTATTTCATTACCTAATTAGTTCAAAAGTATGGTACGTTTTTACATGTTGCACATGTTTGGCTGCATTACTAAACATTACAGTTAAAGTTACTGTATGGCTGCAATAGTTTTCTGCAGTCTGTTTAAAATAATGACGTGTTGAGGTCACCTCAACTTTAATGCATTTCACTGCATTATATCTTAATAAAAAGGTTTTGTTTTTGCAGCTCTGGCTCTTGTTTTATTTAGCAGGCAGAACATCAATTAATGTAGGATTGATACCTTTTGGATTATCAGCAATCCCAGCTCTAAGTTTAATAAACAAGGATCAACTGTAAAAACATACTACAATAAAATATTGTATTGTGAAAACGAGGCTATTTTCCAGGTGCAAAGTATTTTTCTTGTTAAAACACTTTACAGTACAGTATTTTATTTGTTTATTTTTTTACTTTTCGCTATTATGTTATTCTTATAGATTTTTGTGTAATCATTTTGCTGCTGTAAACCCCAGAATTTACCAATTGTGGGACAATAAAATGATTTTCTATTCTATTCTATTTTATTCTATTTACATGTGTTCTATTCTACACATGTAATTTGAATGGAACAGAAGATAATGTTGTAAACTGAATATAAAATTAATGGTTGTTCCTAATATAAAACATTACATTAGTGTAATCAACATCAACAAGCTTTGTGTTCAATGGGTTAGCAGCACTAGATATGGAAAAACCTGCAGAGGAGAAATAGGGATTTGTTGTGATACTAAGATTAATTTATCACTCACAGGCAGAGCTCTGTATGACAAAAGCCTGTTTCCAACCATGTGACTAAAAAGTGTGGTTAAGACATATGCCTGTCTCAGAGAGTCTTCCTGTTGTGGATTGGCTCCATCAGACGCTTTCCAACAGGAGCTTTGCTCCGTTCCAGTAAACCAGCGCCGTCCCGCTGTGAAAAAAATGATGAACTACAGCAGAGCCACAGGCGTGTAAGAGCTGACTTTCCTTTGTCTTTTTGATTCTTCACTTTGTTAATAGTTGGTAAATCTCAGCCCTTTGCAGCTCTATGAAGATGAAAAGGTTGAGAATGAGTCTTTGAAAAAGGAGCACTGAGTTCAAATCCAAACTAAATATTAAAAAAGCTAAATCTAAATGTTAATATTATATGCTAACAAACTACACATTTTGTTGCTTTGATATGTTGATAAGTACAATGTGATTATAAAGAACAGCATACTGAGACATGGATGTGTTTTGTTTGCAGCAAACTCACAGGAACAAGCCTGACAGTCATGAACATGATGGACATCAAGACATAAACCTATAGGTGAGATAATTAAACAGATGTAGTAATCCTCGGTCTGCTTGTTTCTCAGTTAAAGCCTTTGGACTGTCAGTGGGAAAAAGAGCTGATGGTGCTCTGATCACTGAGAATGTGGAACTAACACCATGGGTAGGTTCCTTTTTAGAGAAGGTGAAACATGAAGGTTTGCTTTTAGCTTCCTCTATTCGTGCCACAGGAGTATCATGATCCAACTAAAAGGTAGCTGGATAACAACTCTGCACACAGAAGTTTGGCTCTATTTCCTCAAACTGACAGCATCAGCTTCCCCTCTCTTTCACCCTTTAACGTTTGTTACAAAGGCTGCGTCTGAAATATAATTAATGTCCTGGACAAAGAAACACAGCGTGCCAGATATACAGTACAAGACATCATTAATGTTAAAGCTTAGAAAAATAAAACAAGTGAATCCACGATCTGCAAGGTTAAAGTTCACTGGAATCAATAGATAGATAGATAGATAGACAGACAGACAGACAGACAGACAGACAGACAGACAGACAGACAGACAGACAGACAGACAGACAGACAGACAGATAGATAGATAGATAGATAGATAGATAGATAGATAGAAATAGAATAGATAGATAGCCTTACCGGTGTCATCCTGACTGCCTGCTTCTCTCTGACCTGTTGCAGAGAGTTGCTGTCCTGTCTCCACCTAAACATATTGGAGGGGGCGGGGCTAAGCTAGAGACCCTGCTGCTCTGTGATGCACTATGAATCATGTTTGGACCAAGAACTATCAAAATAAAAGTTGGGTGATATTTCAGAATATATGCATAAAAAGAAGTCTACCTCCAGGCCGTTCAAGTGGTGAGCTGTTCTGCTCCACTTTTCCTAACCCTGTGTTTAGGCTCCAATAAAGGCAGGTTTATCTACAGCACATCTCAGTAGCAGCACCATTCATAGTGGTGTACATAGAAAAAAGAGACAATAGAAAGACAAAACAACAGAGAAAAGCAGCCTGCTATGCATAAAGGCGATCAAATGATTAATAAAATCAAATAATTAAACTGAGATTCTCTCAGTTTAATTATTTGATTTTATTAATAAAAAATAAATTACGGTAATTAATTATTTAATTATTAATTAAATAAAAAATAAATGGTAATTTAGTTTTCAAAGTCAAAGGCCACTCTAAACAAACACATTTCACATCTGGATCTGAAGTGGCTTATTGTTTCAGCAGTTTTAGCTCTTTCAAGTTCTTTCTAGATCAGTGCAGCATAAAAATGTCAAATCCTTTATTTTAAATCATTTCAATCATAAATTAATTTTCCAATCATTACAGTGAAACATAAAAAAATGACATTATCCCAAAGAACTGATCGGCTACGCTGTCAGTGCCCAAATATTAACATTAGTTTTATGTCTTCATTAACTCTCATACCTCCTTTCCTGTAAGCTTAAAAAAACGAGCCACTAGTGTCGTAAAAAACTCAACAAAAAAAAAAAAAAGTAAAAAATCAATGCGTGTTTGACCATCCTTTAAGAAACCCATACCCAGTTAGAAGGCCATGCTCCTTAATTACATCCCAAAGGTGTTCAACTAGGTTGAGGTCAGGACTGTATGCAGGCCAGTTCAGCTCATCTACACCAAAATCTGTCCTCACCTTCACCAAACTTTACACTTGGTTGAGTACAGCCAGACAAGAACTGTTCTCCTGGCACCCAGCAGGCCCAGACTCCTCCATCAGAATGCCAGATGGAGAAGAACAATTCATCAATCCGGAGAAAGCATCTCCGATCCTCTAGAGTCCAGCAGCCGAAGGCTTAAAAGGATAGTTCGGTATTTTTGACATGAATCTGTATGGCATCCCGATCACCAGCGGCATGCAATCACACTGACTTACCCCTGGCAGCGTCCTGTGAGCAGAGTTATTGTCCAGTTTTGGTCAAGCCGAAAGTAGTCCTGCAGGTTTTTAGGAACAGCGAAATAAAACTTTTCTCTTCCCAAAACATTATGTGTCCAAAAGAGTGATATTTTCGCATCCCAAAAACATTGTAGTGGAAAAAGTCCACCGCGGAAGGAGACATGGCTGTTGTTGGGCTCGCTGTCTGAATGACGGCGCGCACTGATACGAACAGAGAGAAAATAGGACCAATTGATAACGACGTGTGACTTTTTCCACTACAATGTTTTTGGGATGCGAAAATATCACTCTTTTGGACACATAATGTTTTGGGAAGAGAAAAGTTTTATTTCGCTGTTCCTAAAAACCTGCAGGACTACTTTCGGCTTGACCAAAACTGGACGATAACTCTGCTCACAGGACGCTGCCAGGGGTAAGTCAGTGTGATTGCATGCCGCTGGTGATCGGGATGCCATACAGATTCATGTCAAAAATACCGAACTATCCCTTTAAATACTACTGCATCTTTGCTGACGTATGTATGGCTTTCCAATAAGCTCTCTATGCACTGTTCTGGCTGAAGGTGACATAAAGTTAGGAGGTCTGTAGAAGCTTGCTGACCCCTGCACAGTATCACAGGTCACGCACTGCTCCATTAGTTTAGGTGGTCTAGCGTGGCCAAGCTGCCGTTGCTCCTGATCACTTCCGCTTGGTTTCACAGTAACAACGGCTGATCATGGAACAGCGAAGAACACATCCATCACAGTAACACAAAGGATTGATTTTGTAATCATGTGACCATGGAGATTATTTAAATGGGAGATTAAAAACCCTTTGTCAATATGGAGTAATTTCCCTGGAAAGAATTTGTGTTATAAACTGATAATCTTAGAAATTAGGATAAAGCTAAGATAGTCATGGTCCCAAAGTCTCAAAGATGAAAAAGGATGAAAGAGTTGAACATGATGCTATGCTGCTGTATTTAGCATGAGATAGCTCTGCCCACGGCAAATTGTAACAACGGTTGAAATAACTTCCAATAGCGCAGACTCTTATGGTAAATGGCCTGTACTTATATAGCGCTTTTTCGAGCGCTTAAAGGTGAAGTGTCTTGCCCAAGGACACAACGACACTGAAAGCCAGAGCCGGAGCTTGAACCGTCAATCCTTAGATTTCAGGTTAAACTCCTACACCCAAAGCCAATGTCGCCCCTCCTATGACATTGAGTTGGGTGGAACATTTGCCTTTATCAATAAATATTAATACAAAGAAGAAAGTTAAAAAAAAAACTTTCCAAAAACTCAAATATTAGGTCAATGAAGCGATCTGAAGCCATCAACATATTAATCAACTTTATTCCATTATTTCTCCTTTACCCACTGAGCCCTTAAGATATCAAGTTGGAAGTTAAACTAACAAACAATGCAAAATTGCAGAGAAGAAGAGGAATGAAGCAGAATGATGAAAAAGGGGTCCCTATGTCCTCCAGCAGTCTAAGCCTATAGCAGCATAACTATAGAGATAGCTCAGGATAACCTGAGCCACTCTAACTGTAAGCTTTATCAAAAAGGAAAGTTTTAAGCCTAGCCTTAAAAGTAGACAGGGTGTCTGCCTCACGGACTAAAACTGGTAGTTGGTTCCACAGGAGAGGAGCCTGATAACTAAAAGATCTGCCTCCCATTCTACTTTTAGAAATTCTAGGAACCACTAGTAAACCTGCAGATTGAGTGCAAAGTGCTCTGTTAGGAACATAGACAACATTTAGGTCATTGATTGTTATTCAGAGCTGGTTAGCCTTATTACTTAAGGCTTTGAACATCAGAAGGGAATTTTTTTATTCTATTTTGGATGTAAAAGTGAAGCAATGAAAGAAGGCAGAAAGAAAATGATTTCTTAGCCTCAAAGTAACATCATCAATCTAATGTTGGCAATACTACATAACTTTTTTTTTTTTCTTGTAGTTGAATATGATTCAATCTAGTGTCTCTGTATGGATGGTTCACCAGATCATCCAGTCAGATTGGTTCAAAGTTTTCTGCCTAAGGAAAACCAGCCAATTGCATCCTCTCATTGACTCATCCTCCTGGATTCATCCTCCTGGATGAACATGCAACCACAGTAGATATAAGGGTGTACTGTGCTGTTGACCCTTTAGCAAATCCCTCATAGAAAACACTGCACTGCACAGCAACAGTGGAAAAGAAAACTTTTTTAGCTGGAAGAAACTTCCAGGTGAAGCGGGTTCAGTGTGAGCGTCCTTCTGGTAAGAACATCTGGGACACAAAAAGGAACATAGAAGCACATATTTAGGAGAACTTTCAATCTGAAAGGAAATAAAAGGTAAGCTGTAGTCATAGCTTAAGTTATAGCTTCATCTAAGAGAGAAACCCTACTGAGACATGGGGAACAGTCAAATACAGATCCTAAAAGGAACCAAGACTCTAAAAGAAGGAACATGTTAGTGACGCTATTTTTTGACAATTTGGTGCATTTCTTTTTTGCAGCAATGTCAACAGTGGGTGGTGAGGTTGCTTGAGGACCCAGATGCAGAGACAAGTGAAGCAGAGATGAGTTCTGAGAGGTTTAATTGCAGACCAAATAGCAGCAGAGGCAGAAATCCAACTTAAAATATAAAACAAACCAAAATCATGGAGACATCAGGGGAAAAACTAGTCTGAGGAGTCGGGGAGAGACGAGCTGAGTAGACAATACAGCAACAAGAGAAGGAACCAGCACTGAGTGACTGCAGAGGAGGAGTATTTAAGGACAACCAAACAAAAGGATGGACTAACGAGCTGAATGGGGAGCAGGTGTGGGTGGAACTGGCAAGAGGGAATCCAAGGGAAAAGAAAACAACCACAAGGGGGCAACAGAGAGTAACTAAAGAATGCTTGAAGATCATGGAAAATAAAAACAAAACAACTGATAACAGAAAACTGAAAACTCAGAGTCACAACAAATAAGAACCATAACAAGCAAGGGTTTAACAGATTCCAATTCAATTCAATTCAATTCAGTTTATTTATATAGCACCAAATTCACAACACATGTCATCTCAAGGCACTTTACAGTTCAACCAATTCTACATATTACTGCTCTTTTTAAAGGTTCTTGCAGTCTAGCAGCACTTTGTGCAGTAAATCTTTTCATTTCTACACTTAAAGGCACATTCAGGAGGAATCTTTTTTTATTCCATTATATCAGGCTTATGAGTGTTATGTGACTGTGAAAAGACCTGCGAGGTCATATTATCTGTCTTCCTCAGAAACACAAGATGATCAAACAGTTTAAAAAGACTAATCCCCATCAGTTACATACAGCAGATGATCTGCTGCCATCTGGGAGTTTCTCTTCCTCCAGAAACAAAATGAACCGGTTTAAAGTCTAAATAGACTTTAGATTAGCGGTGCAACTAACGATTATTCTGCAAATCAATTCATCTGCCCATTATTTGATTTATTGCTTAATATCTAAAGATTCTTTAAAGAAGATTTTTTACTAAATTGAACAGGTGAAACTAAAACCTTTCCACTTTAGGAGTTTTGGATAGAGCAAACTGACAGGAGAAAATGTTTTATTGTCTTAAAGGCAAAATGTTTACATATTTTCTTTTACAATTTAGTAAAATAGCTGCTCTAAGTGGGTCGCTCTGTCAGCTAAAGACACCCAGAGTCTCTTTACTCCATCCATCCATTTTCTGACATGCTTAATCCAAAGTGGAGTCCTGAGGGGTGCTGGTGCCTCCAGCTGTCTACGGGTGAGAGGCGGGGTTCACCCTGGACAGGTCGCCAGTCCATCGCAATGCTCTCTATACTCCAGTTAACCATTAATCAGTTACTAAATTAGTTAACGATTATTTCAGTAATCAATTAATCTGATTAATTGTTTCAGCCCTACTTTAGTTCGAAGGAGTATTAGGGCCAGGTTAGAGATTCATGACTTTATTCTTGTAATATTACAACTTTATTCTCTAATATTACAACTTTATACTTGTAATATTACAACTTTACTCTGGTAATATTACAACTTTATTCTCTAATATTACAACTTTCTTCTTGTAATATTACAACTTCTCGTAATTTTACTTTATTCTCTAATATTACTTTATTCTTGTAATGTTACAAATTAATTCTCGAAACAGAAGAAGAAAAATCTCTATCGTGGCCCTGATACTCCGTCGTAGAAATACAGTATTTCATATCATTTTTTAAGAGCCGGTCACAATAAATGGATGCAGTGGAAGTGTATCAGAGTAAGACATCTTCGTTCTTCAGCTATCTTTGTAGAGAGGCAGAGCGCAGCTGTGGAGGCGGCAGAGAGCAGCAGACAGACAGAGGAGCTGCTGAGATCAGGCCGCTCCGCTTTTCCAGCCTACAATCATTATCTCACACCTTCCTGAGATGGAGGACAAGGAGGCAGGAGGAGGCCAGGGAGGAGATGGAGGACTCTACCGCTCAGCTAAACGGCCCCGGACCGAGCAGGTGGAGCAGGAGGCCGGGGAAAGGGACCTGGAGGAAGGGGAAGAGAAGGAGGAAGAACCGGGCTCTGCCGACGAGGATGCAGCGGGGAGCGGATGGAGCGACAGCAGGAGCCGGAGGAGCGCGAGGAAGGTCAGAGCAATGCAGCATGGAAGGAAAGATAGAAAGTCACACATGCTGCCGAAAATCATCAGCTGTTTGCGTCACATCACAGATTGATTTGATCCAGAAAAACACTTTTCTAGATTCTGCTGTGAAGAAAGGAAACATGCAGGTGAGATGAGAGCAGGATCAGAGCAGCTGAAGACATTTGGTCAGATCTCCATCCTCATCATTTCTCACATCATCCACTTCCCTCTCACATGGTCAGCAGCTTTGACTTGTTCAAACTCAGCAGGCAAACACTGCGCTGCAAAACATCTAAATCTACATGAGTCATTCTTTCTTAAAGAGAAGGTAAAATAGACATTTTGTCAAAGGAAAGGCACAATTTACACTTAAAATGAGAAAACACAATTGCATTGTCTTATTTCAAGTGAATATTAGCGGATTATCTTATTTTAAGAGTAAAAATACTCATTCCATTGGCAAACTATCACTATTACCTACTCAGATTAAGAGTAAATACACTTAATTTAAGACATTTTTTCTTATTTCTAGATCACTTTTCCAGTGTGAGCCTTCACTGCAAAAAAGCATCTAGAAAAATAAGTCAAGATTTCCTAAATTAACTGTATTTACCTTTTAAATTGAACAGATAAATAATATGATCTGCCAGTGGAATGAGGATTTTTACTCTTAAAATAAGATAATTATATAACAGCACATGAAATAAGAAAGGAAATTGTCTTACTCAATTGCCAACGTGTCTCAGTTATCTCCTGAATTCAAGAAAAATATCTATCTAGTTTAAGAAAAATTGACGTATTAGATTTCCATTTTTTGCAGTGTGGTAGTCTGTGTTCATGATCACTGCCATCATTTAGCAAACCAGTGCAGAAGATCTGGCCCAGTGCGTGTTGACATGCTGCCTCCATCTGGAAGCAGCTCCTGTCTAGGAGCTCTTCTACTCATCCTATCATCATTTCTCCACCTCTGTCTCAGAAATCAGAAACATGTGTCCTCTTAAGGAGAAACAGTGTCCATGAGTCTGCTGGTCCTCCTGCTGGTGGTCAGGGCAATGAATTCATGGCAGCCATGTTCCAGTCAGTCTGCCCCAGTAGAACCATTGAGCTCACCACCAGCATCAATTAATGGGTGAATTAAACCCATCTGTTTTTGGACGGGATAAAGTAAAGACCATTCTGTCCAGCTTTGAACACGCTTACACGGCGGCGTTCATTTTGATGCTCTGAAGATGTGAACGTCTGCAGACATCCTGTGCATGCTGCTTCCTTCATGACGGGTTTCCTCTAAAATGTGACACCAGCTGTGTGGGTTCATCTGATACGCAGCCTGATGTTTGCTGAAAGCTGTCTCTACCTGCTCATCCAGGAGGAGTGCGTGGGAGAATGCAACCTTCAACCGGTCCGATTCAGTCATCACTAAAGATCCTTGAGATGACGTGTTGTGAACTGGCAGTATAGAAATGAACTCAGGAGATTTCATATAGAGCCGTATGCCCCTTGGTTAGTCCTTGGCTGGTCCTTAGCTGGTCCTTGGCTGATCCTTGGCTGGTCCTTGGGCGGTCCTTGGTTGGTCCTTGGTTAGTCCTTGGCTGATACTTGGCTGGTCTTTCACTGGTCCTTGGCTGGTCCTTGGTTAGTCCTTGGCTGATCTTTGGCTGGTCCTTGGCTGGTCCTTGGCTGGTCCTTGGCTGGTCCTTGGTTGGTCCTTGGTTAGTCCTTGGCTGATACTTGGCTGGTCTTTCACTGGTCCTTGGCTGGTCCTTGGCTGGTCCTTGGTTAGTCCTTGGCTGATCTTTGGCTGGTCCTTGGCTGGTCCTTGGCTGGTCCTTGGCTGGTCCTTGGTTGGTCCTTAGCTGGTCCTTGGCTGGTCCTCGACTGGTCCTTGGCTGGTCCTTGGTTGGTCCTTGGTTGGCCCTCGGCTGATACTTGGCTGGCCCTTGGCTGGTCCGTGGTTGGTCCTTGGCTGGTCCTTGGTTGGTCCTTAGCTGGTCCTTGGCTGGTCCTCGACTGGTCTTTGGCTGGTCCTTGGTTGGTCCTCCACTGGTACTTGGCTGGTCCTTGGTTGGTCCTTGGCTGGTTCTTGGCTGGTCCTTGGTTGGTCCTCGACTGGTCCTTGGTTGGCCCTTGGCTGGCCCTTGGTTGGTCCTTGGTTGGTCCTTAGCTGGTCCTTGGCTGGTCCTTGGTTGGTCCTTGACTGGTCCATGACTGGTCCTTGGCTGGTCCTTGGTTGGTCCTTGACTGGTCCATGACTGGTCCTTAGCTGGTCCTTGGCTGGTCCTCGACTGGTCTTTGGCTGGTCCTTGGTTGGTCCTCCACTGGTACTTGGCTGGTCCTTGGTTGGTCCTTAGCTGGTCCTTGGCTGGTCCTTGGTTGGTCCTCCACTGGTGCTTGGCTGGTCCTTGGTTGGTCCTTAGCTGGTCCTTGGCTGGTCCTTGGTTGGTCCTTAGCTGGTCCTTGGCTGGTCCTCGACTGGTTCTTGGCTGGTCCTTGGTTGGTCCTCGACTGGTCCTTGGCTGGTCCTTGGTAGGTCCTCGACTGGTCCTTGGCTGGTCCTTGGTTGGCCCTTGGCTGGCCCTTGGTTGGTCCTTGGTTGGTCCTTAGCTGGTCCTTGGCTGGTCCTTGGTTGGCCCTTGGCTGGTGCTTGAATGGCCCTTGGCTGGTCCTTGGTTGGTCCTCGACTGGTTCTTGGTTGGTCCTTGGCTGGTTCTTGGCTTGTCCTTGCTTGGTCCTTGGTTGGTCCTCGACTGGTTCTTGGCTGGTCTTTGGCTGGTCCTTGGCTGGTCCTTGGCTGGTCCTCGACTGGTTCTTGGCTGGTCCTTGGTTGGTCCTCGACTGGTCCTTGGCTGGTCCTTGGTAGGTCCTCGACTGGTCCTTGGCTGGTCCTTGGTTGGCCCTTGGCTGGCCCTTGGTTGGTCCTTGGTTGGTCCTTAGCTGGTCCTTGGTTGGCCCTTGGCTGGTGCTTGAATGGCCCTTGGCTGGTCCTTGGTTGGTCCTCGACTGGTTCTTGGTTGGTCCTTGGCTGGTTCTTGGCTTGTCCTTGCTTGGTCCTTGGTTGGTCCTCGACTGGTTCTTGGCTGGTCCTTGGCTGGTCCTTGGTTGGTCCTTGACTGGTCCATGACTGGTCCTTGGCTGGTCATTGGTTGGTCCTTGGTTGGCCCTTGGCTGGTGCTTGAATGGCCCTTGGCTGGTCCTTGGCTGGTCTCTTACAATTCCTTTTTAAATATCAATCTTTGTACTAAAATATTATTTCTGTCATGATTTGTGGACATTAAGATCTAAAGCGAAGCGCCATCTCCTGGTCAGACCCTGTAATTCAGTGAAAGGGTGGAGTCAGAGTAAAAAAATATGCAAGTGGGGGTCCGTCCAGTGTGGAAGTTGGAGGGGATTGTGCTGGGAGCCGCAAGGGAGTGGGCTTCCATTGGGATGGCATTTGACTGGGAAGGGCCATTTTGAATGGCTGCTACTGTTGTCCATAAATAGTTGTTTTAAATTGGGCTGTTTGTTCAGTCAGATTTTATTCCCACTGTAGTCCAATAATAAACGTTAAAAAGATGTTACAAACCCAGATTTCAACGTCTTTTAAACAATCTGAAATTTACGGCTTTTTGCATTTCAATTTTCAACCAAATATTAACTTGTTTGGATGTAAATGATGTCTTCTTTTCCACCAATTTTTTCTCGGTGTGGAATTAATGATAGAGTGATGCAAACATTTTAGGCGACTGTCATCCTATCGAATGTTTACTTTACTTGGACAAGAAGACTTAGCCTGGTTTAACAACGTTTTTTTTTTTTAGTATTTCACTTTCACAGTATTAGCTTCATGAGCTAACAAGCTAATAGGGAAATAATGGACAGAAGACAATGGATGCCATTTTATTTTATTTTTAGATTTTGAAGAATGTCAAACGGTTTAGTCTTTTCACAGAGCTGATGTTGAATCCGTGACAGAAAATACAAATGAAATGCATTAATGTTATCAATGTAGTAGCATCAGGTTAGCATTTCGTCCCATTCTGACAGACGGCGACATTAAAAATCACACCAAGATCTGAGCAGGTGTTTACTGAAGTCTGATTTCTACAGGCAGGTTTACCACTATAGTAGATTCAACCCTGAAATTATGGCTTTTAGTTTCAGTGGCCACCCCATCTGCCCCCCCATGAAACATTTCTGGAGGCGCCACTGGATGGGGGGAGTTTGATTCCCCATTCCTTCCCTGCCATGTTCCACTGTGCCCTCTGGCAAGGCACCACTTTAGTAAATTAGACCCCAACATGAGCATTTCTAATGTTTTTTACTCCACCCAGAGGAGTGAAGCTACACACAGGTTTTACTTGCTTGATTGAAAGCATTTCAGATGAGTGCCGTGTCTTTAGTTATGAGGCAAACATCCTTATTTTAGCTTCCCTCAGGTTCTAGTTTCGGGTCATTTTATTCCTGATCTGTCTGGACTCTGCTCCCATCATCCGGTCACTAGAAACACAATCCCTTCTCTAAATCAAAGCACATCTTTTCATTGTATATTTTTAGAAACTCTGTCTATGGAAGTCTTGAAGCTCTGCTGCGTGTGAGGACTGGCATGATGTTATCGATTTAAAATGACGGCTTAGAAGCCATTCAAAAGGAAAGATGCCTTCATCTTTACAACCGTCAGTGTGTTCAGGGCTTTATGTAAAGATCTGAGCTCTTTTAAGGACACAGCGCAGCATCTTGGTGAGAGTGTGGCTTTGACAGGAAATGTGTGACCTCAGCAGGAAGTAGGGCCATCTCCCTCTGCATATGACTGGACCCAAAGCAGCCGCTCTCTGTAGAGACGGCTGGCCTTCTCAGGCTGGGTTTGCAGCGTGATGAGAGGAGGTGGCTGTGATTGGTTCAGAGCTCATGCTTTTCTGTGGGTTGTTTTTCCTCTGGGGCAGACCAGGCAGTGTTAGCAACAATGACATTCACCATATAGAAAGACACCATGACAATAAAACTTTGCTTTTTGTACTGAAACTGCCTTCTGACCAGGGCTGAAAGTATTAGTCTGATTAATCGATTATTTAAATTATCATCATCTAATTCTGTAATATGCCTTTAGCTTACATAGCGGCCCACTTAGAGCAGGAATTATATCAAAATTGTAGAAACATATATTAACATTTTGCATTAAAGATAAAAAACCTTTTTGTTTGTCTGTCACTATGCTGTATATTGTTTAAATCCGTAAATAGTCTTCTCTAATCTCTAAGGAAACTTTGGCAATCTGGTTATTAATCCACACCCGCCGACTTGGGGAGACAATTGAGTCATGTCCCAGGACAGAGGGGGGGCCAAAATTGACACTCTGACCATTAAAAGGCAGAAGTAATTTTTCAGATCAGAACAGCGAAAAAGGCTTGAGTGACTTTATGAGCGAATATTAAAAATAAACTGAGGAGGAGCCCTAGCAAAGCTGTCAGCTGGCCTGTATTAATAGATTAATCGAAAAAATAATGGATAGATCAATCTATTTGCTGAGCAATCGTTAGTTGCAGTCCTACTGGTGAGAAAATCCACCGTCACCCTGCTTTAGCTTTGCAAGGTCACGGACACAACAGACTGGTTCTCCAAATTGCAGCAGAGCGTCTCAGCCTTCAGATGGTTAAATACAGCCTCTGCAGGTTTAGTTCTTGCTGTTTTAACATAGAGGGCCGTCTGAATAAATTCTGTATAAATCTGGTGGATGACATCACACCACGTTCACACTGACTCACTGGGTGCTGCAGATGTCGTGGTGAAGTTAGCAATGCCCTGTTGGTCTGCCGGGGTGCGACATCATCAGAAGTGAGTACCTGGTGAGGTCCTGATGATGCTTTGGTTCTGCCGATCAGAGGTTTGAGGCAGGAATCAGGTCCACAGAGTCTCGTAGCTCCAGCAATGACGCAGTAGATCCTCTCCAACATTCTGGGATCTCTGGTCTCATTGTCTTCCACTTCCCAGATAAGTAAAGTAGAAGAGTCTCATGAAGTTTAAACCTTCATCAGGAGACCAGAAGTTTCTCCTTTTTAGCAAAGCAACAGGAGTTCTGAACAAAGAAGACCTAACATCCAACTTGGAGCTTCCCTGCTGCTGAAGATGGACCCAGAACGAAGCACAGCCCGCCAGCTCCACGGCAGCATGGAGGATGTTATGGTCCGCTACCTGCTCACACAGTCATCCATCAATTCAGTTTATAGCACCAATTCACATCACATGTCATCTCAAGGCGCTTTCCAGTTCACCAGATCATCCAGTCAGATTGATTCAAAGTTTTCTATCTAAGGAAAACCAGTTGATTGCATCGACTCATTGACTCTTCAGCAATCCCTCACACTAAGCATGCTTGTAGTGACAGTGGAGAGGAAAAACTCCCTTTGAACAGGAAGAAACCTCCAGCAGAACCAGGCTCAGTGTGAGCGGCCATCTGCTAAGGCTGGTTTGAATCAATGTGACTGGATGATCTGGTGAACTGTAAAGTGACTTGAGATGACACGTGTTGTGAATGTGTGCAATAGAAATAAACTGAATTGAATTGAATAAGGTTTAGTCTGAGCTTCAGATAAGGACCAGATCCCAATGAGGGAACAAAGTTCCCACCGTTGGTACACGGGATGAGCAAACATCCTAACATATTCATGTAAACATACTGTATCACAAAACTTAGAATGATCCTTTTCTGTGGACCCTTTACACCAAGGATAGGGATGTAGTTTCCCCCTAAAAACATATCCTAGCGGCACCACATCTCCTTCATTATTGTGATCTGAGATTACCTGATGTTATACTGCTGAAACAACCAGGCCTTTGCCTGCACCAGGCGGCAGGGGTTGTTATAAAATACATAAACATCCACACACACAGGTGAGGTGAAAACAGCACAGCAGCACAGTCAGTTGTAACAGATCCACACAGGCCTCAGGTGGAGGAGGCAGGAAGGATGCTACATGTAACCAAACACCTCCTCCCGTCTAAATAAAGACACACAACCTTATACAGGCTGACGCTTGGTTTCTACAGCAACAAGCCTCTGCGTGTGCACAGCTATATAAATATATTTATTTAGGGGAGTGTGTGTGTGTTTCACTACAGAGAACGAAAACGTTACCACGGTAACCAAATTCCATTACTTTTACTTACTCAGGCTACTCAGATATTTTTAGATAAAGCCCACTTCCCTTTCTGATCCTAACGTTGCCATAGTAACTAAGGTTACTTGCAGGTACGGCTGTGAAACAGTGTGCTCTGATGTTAGCCGTGGTCTGTGGGTTAGCATTAGCCACATTTCTGCTGGACCTGTTCCTGAGTGACTTTTGCTATAAAACCTGCTGTTTTTTACCTGCTTGCACAGAAACCCTTTTGGTTGTGAAGCTGATCTGTCCAGAAACATTAGATTGTGTCTTTTTTAAATTTTTTATTTATTTATAATACATTTGTAATGTGCAATAAATGCATCATAAATGTAGTTTTTGAGATAATCTCTTTTTAGATTGAAAAGAGAAGCTAGTCATTTTCTGCTGCTTGTTCTTCTGTATGTTTAGATCTAAAGGCTCCCATAGATCTGCAGCAGTAGAATGTGACGGCAGGCATCTATCTACGATGAACAGTTTTCTGGATAGATGTGTGACACAGCTTGCACAGGTTTTATTTGCTGCTTTGGAAACCTTTCTCTGCTGCCATGCTTGTTGTTGTTTCCTCGTCTCTGTGAAGCTGCTGCTGTTTTTTTCTTTTTTAGCACGTTCCCCTCATGTTTGCAGCATCCAGCATCTTCCCGTGGCTTTCAGAGCGGTCAGGAGATTTTATTGGTGAACCTTGTCCGCCCTTTTTTCACTGATGTTTCTATTCAGGTTAGCTTTCGGTTAACGTCTATCGCCTCATGTTTTTTGTGTTTTTTTCCCAAATCTTTATTTCAATTAAAGAATAAACAAGTACAACAGTGAGTGGAGGATCAAGTATTATAGAAATATTGCTTAAGATCAATGAAGTAAACATTGAAGTCTGGCTTTTTCTTTAGACATTTGAATTCATGCAAGTGGAATTTGGCTAAGATAATTAGGAGAATGAAAAATGATCTGTAGCCTCATGTGATGGGGCTTTGCTGTTTTATAAATGCGGCTGCAATCAGCCATAGTTTCCATAGATATGCTAAAATAACTCCAGGCCTTAAACATGGTCTGCCTTTCACTATAGATTCTGATTACTCATCCCATTTAAATAAAATCTTTCCACCAATCAATGCATTTAAATATGGAATTGAGTCCAATACTGATGATTTTTTTATTTGAAGTTTTGGACTTTTGGCCTGAGAGAAGCATAGAAACAAATGTCCCTGTGTTCTCTGCTGGACAGACTGCAGCTCAGGTTCCTACCAAAGACAACCAGAACAATCTGAGCCTGCAGTCAAACATCTTGATAAAAAAGGTCAGGCTGCAAAAACCCACATGCTTGCATAACAAAGAAAGAGAGAAAGAAGAGAGAACCGTGCCACTGTGCAGAGATATTTCCGCTTGCAGCCACCCTTGTCTTCACTTGCTGTTGTATTCAGGTTTTTTGCACCATGCTCACACCTTAAGTTTCTCTTTTTCTTCAGCGTTCATTCTCCTACACATCATTTCTGGCTCCCCCAGTTATTTCTAAAAAGCAAAACAACAACAAACCCTCAGTCAGTGTTGCCTTCAGCAGAACTTTACCATTAAAAAAGATTAAACTGCAACAGAAATCCCGAAAATGTTGTAAAATACCAGGAAATTAAATCAGTTTGCAGTATAGAAACACTGTAGAACTAAAAGATGAATTTCTTCCTAAAGACATTCAGCCAAAGGGTTTTTTTTTCTGTAATCTTTTGATCAGAGCATTAAAGGCCATTATCAACAGTCAGGCTTTGGGCTGAGCTCAGGGCTTCCTAATGATTTCAATCAGGAAGTTTTCATGAATGAAAAAAACTAAAGCTTCAAGTTATTGTTTTTCTTCTGCAATCTGTTTTTCAGTATTTTTAATGGTGAATAAATTATTTCATCTTTTATCTGCTCAAGAGAGGCAGAGGTGTGTGTGTGCGGCCATGTTTCTGCAGCATTGTGGGACAATTTCTCAAAACTATGCTTCATGTTGGGGACCTATAGCTACCTGTAGGGACCAATGACCGGTGGAGCTCAGCTGTACGACTGTTTATGGACTGAGATGAGCTCAGGTTTCTGGTTAAGCATGTGATGGTAACTGTTAGGGTGTGGGAAGTGAATGAAAGTCAATGGAAAGTCCTCACAAGGATAGTGTGTATGGTGTATGTGTGTGTTTTGTTATAGGTGTGTGGTGAATTACTGCAGCATCTGAAACTATCTGCTGGGTTTTCTGTCCTATGCAAACTTTTTATAGGACCTGTGACCCATTAAGAGCTTAAACGTCATGTTGTGTAGGTCAGCAACACAACCACAGTTACTCTCTCTTTCTCTCTCTATGTATATATATATATATATATATATATATATATATATATATATATATATATATATATATATATATATATATATATACACACAGCTTCAGGCGGTTGCAGGTGTAAATAAAGTCAGATTATTCAGTCTGTTATTTAAAGCAGTGAACAGTTTCAGTAAAAGATGCATCAGATAAATGTTGAACCAAGCATTACTTCTACTCCCTTTGATGTCAAAAGTTCACACATTTGTTACTTAAGTAGAAGTATAGATGCTGCAGTTTAAAAACACTGGTTAAAGTTGAAGGATCAACTTGACCTCTTTACTCAAGTAAAAGTGAAAAAGTATGTGCTCCAAAAACTACTTAAAGTATAAAAGTATAAAGTAACCTTTAAAAAACGGCCAGATGCCACTATATGAACTGAAAGCTCAATTTTTCAACTATTTCTATAAATTCTTAGAGATAGGGCCAAGGATGAGGGAGGTCTTGTTGGTCTCCGTCTCCCGATACGCTCTCGCCTGTGTCCGACCTTTCAGACATTTCAACATCTTTTTCTGAATCCCACATTGTAGCATGGCATAGACAATTCACGTTAGCAGTTTGAAGAACACCTGCTTGCTTCTGATGATTTCCTTTAGCTAACCAATGAGTGTTTGCGTTCTATGACTCATCCAATCACACTAGTTTTCACTAGATGTGGGTGGAGCCAATGATCTGCATTGGATGGAGCACATGACGGGAAATAAATATTTATAAACATTAAACCGAAGCCAAGAGTAACGAGTAACGTTTGATTTAAAAATGTAAGGAATAGAAAGTACAGATACTTGTGTGAAAATGTAATGAGTAGAAGTCAGAAGTAGGAACAAAAATAAGTAATGGAGTAAAGTAGAGATACCTAAAAAGTGTACTTAAGTACAGTAACAAAGTATTTGTACTTTGTTACTTGACACCTCTGTCTACTCTTCACATTTAAAAGATAGACTCATTAGTTTTATTTCATTAAAGCTCATTTTTATTATGGCCTCTTGGTATTTAAAGGAAAATAAAAACTATTGAATTAATTTTTCTCATTCAGACAGTTAATTTCTTTATGGTTGGACTCGGACCCCAACTTGTTGTTCACCACTTACCAAAATGAATAGTTTTTCACGATGATGCAATGTTAAATTTGACATCATTATTTATAAAAATAAGAGAAAGTAATTATCCAGACTGGTAGAAAAATGTTCCTTTAATAGGGTAGCGCATTAAACCTTCTGTCCTTAACATTTTTCCTGCTTTACTTTTACTTTTATACTTTAAGTAGTCTTAAAAATTTTACTTTTTCACTTTGAAAAAGTACCATTTTTAAAAAGCTGAAGTTGATCCTCTAAATTCTACAACAGGGTTCTTAAAAAAAGCAGGATTTATACTTCTACTGGATCAACAAACATTAATACTTTGACACCTTCAGCAGATTGAAGACATTTTATGGTTATCTCCCTTTCATCTCTTCTTTCTTTCATCTTTTCTCCTTTTTCCTGTTTTTCCTTTCCTCTGCTACTTTCCCATTGCAGTGTCCATATAATCTGCAATACTCCCTGCATAATAAAGCTATTTATGTGCATAAATCAGGCGGAACACGATGGCGATAGCCGAACTGCTCCACCTGTGAAAGCAAAATCTGCCGGGCTCTTTTTGGCATCAAAACAATTATTCTCATTGCCAGACAGGAAACTGTAAAAAAAATAAATAAATAATCATACTTTGACACCTCTGGCTGACAGTAGGACTAGAGTCTGATGCAAACAAGAACACTGCTAGATGTGATGCAGCACAAAACATCAGGATGCAGGAACCTGGTCCCTCCAACATGCCTGGGTTTGCTCAGGAGGCCAGACGGGATGATGATGATGATGATGATGATGATGATAACAGACGTTCTCCACCATCTGAGCTATCTCTAAAAGAAAATAGACATATAAAAGTACCTGGCAGATACAGAGAGCAACATCAAAGCAGCAGAGTGACACAGAAACAGTTGTTCAGTCTTCAGTCAGAATGACGGAGGTGGTTTAGCCTGCATGAAGAAGAAGACATGTTCCTGCTTCTGACACTTCATGAAGGAAACATCCAAATTCTCATAGAAACTGTCAATGTGCATCTTGAAATATATGCAGGATAAAAATAGTGTGGGTGGTTAAAAGGAGGATTGTGATGCATTTGAAGTGTGCCTGGTTCTAACACCTGTAGTTGATGTGAGTGTGGTTGCATAATATGTATAAAAACAGCTGCCTGCTTGAGCAACAAGCAGCTGTAGATGTTTAAATTCACAGCAAACCATCGTTCTGACATTCATCTCTTCCTTTTTACTACTTCTTCTGGGTTCACTTATTCTCTCTATAGGCTGGTTCTTCCCTCTTGTGAACATTAAAACATTAACTGAAAAGTTATTTTCTGCATCGCATCATTTAGATGATTTTCTTCCTAAAGGTGACTCTTCAAGTATAAATTTTATAGTTATATTCCATTTAAGATTCAAAATACTTTCCCTGAGGGAAATTATAATTTTGTAGCATAGAAATTAGATTATAACATAAAAGTTTATTTATTTAACTTTAGTAACAATTAGTAAAGATCATTTACATAAAGACTGCTATTTTTATCCATTTCATGCCTGTTAGCAGGGGAGGATTTAGGAAATTTGCAGGCAGGGGCCCCTCTGAATTGAGACAACACATTAAACAGACCTATTCTACAGATAGAGAAATGTTAATAGAATAGACATCCATTATCTGTTCTAGGTTGTGTCCCTCTCTTCTTGTCCCTTTTCTTCTTGTTTTCCTCTCTATGTTTTGTACTCAGCTGACTTTTCATGCTGTCTCTAAAGGAATGAAAGATTTTTTCCAAGCACTAAGCTCACTTAGCTGATTGCTCCTTCCTGTGTTTCCAAAAAGGCCAAAGTAAATAACCCAGTCCTTCTTTTCACTGTAGACAAGCCATGATCTGCTTCTCTGTTCTCCATTTTTCATTTGGATGAAATAATAGCTGCATGAATCATGACAGCAGACAAGATAGAGGAGAGCAGGAGGCGGGGTTACCAATCTACTTGCTCTGGAGAGCAGAGTTCGCTGCTTTTAGATGTTGTCTCCAAAGTCTCCAGTAGCAGAAAAATGTTGCTAGATTTGGCTCTAGGAGCTTTTTTGAAATCAAAGTGTTAGAGGGGTCTGAAAAGTCACTAAATATAGCGACTAAAGCGCTAAGTTGGCAACACTGCTCTTTGCATCGTTTGTTTTCAAATGGTGGGGGGCTGAGACACACTTAATATTATAAGTGTTCTAATGGATTTTTATCAAAAACATTATTAATGTGCACAAATAAGGAATAGTTGTATTAACCATACATGTAAACAGAGCTTTATGTGGCTCCCAGGTACTTGGGGCCCTAGGCAACTGCCTAGTATTGCCTAATGTTAACTCCCCCCCTGCCTGTTAGTTATGCTAATTCCCACCTTAGCCACTAATAAAGAGAAATGTCAGGTTTTAATTCACCTAAAGAATTGGTCTCTTGTAACCACTACAATAGCTACAAGAGGAGCCTGTAGCTATAGTAACCACTACAATAGCTACAAGAGGAGACTGTAGCTATAGTTACCACTACAATAGCTACAAGAGGAGCCTGTAGCTATTGTAACCACTACAATAGCTACAAGAGGGGCCTGTAGCTATAGTAACCACTACAATAGCTACAAAAGGAGACTGTAGCTATAGTAACCACTACAATAGCTACAAGAGGAGCCTGTAGCTATAGTAACCACTACAATAGCTACAAGAGGAGACTGTAGCTATAGTTACCACTACAATAGCTACAAGAGGAGCCTGTAGCTATAGTAGCCACTACAATAGCTACAAGAGGAGACTGTAGCTATAGTAACCACTACAATAGCTACAAGAGTAGCCTGTAGCTATAGTAACCACTACAATAGCTACAAGAGGAGACTGTAGCTATAGTTACCACTACAATAGCTACAAGAGGAGCCTGTAGCTATAGTAACCACTACAATAGCTACAAGAGGAGCCTGTAGCTATAGTTACCACTACAATAGCTACAAGAGGAGACTGTAGCTATAGTAACCACTACAATAGCTACAAAAGGAGACTGTAGCTATAGTTACCACTACAATAGCTACAAGAGGAGCCTGTAGCTATAGAAACCATTACAATAGCTACAAGAGGAGACTGTAGCTATAGTAACCACTACAATAGCTACAAGAGGAGACTGTAGCTATAGTAACCACTACAATAGCTACAAAAGGAGACTGTAGCTATAGTTACCACTACAATAGCTACAAGAGGAGCCTGTAGCTATAGAAACCATTACAATAGCTACAAGAGGAGACTGTAGCTATAGTAACCACTACAATAGCTACAAGAGGAGACTGTAGCTATAGTAACCACTACAATAGCTACAAGAGGAGCCTGTAGCTATAGTAACCACTACAATAGCTACAAGAGGAGACTGTAGCTATAGTTACCACTACAATAGCTACAAGAGGAGCCTGTAGCTATAGTAACCACTACAATAGCTACAAGAGGGGCCTGTAGCTATAGTAACCACTACAATAGCTACAAAAGGAGACTGTAGCTATAGTAACCACTACAATAGCTACAAGAGGAGCCTGTATCTATAGTAACCACTACAATAGCTACAAGAGGAGACTGTAGCTATAGTTACCACTACAATAGCTACAAGAGGAGCCTGTAGCTATAGTAGCCACTACAATAGCTACAAGAGGAGACTGTAGCTATAGTAACCACTACAATAGCTACAAGAGTAGCCTGTAGCTATAGTAACCACTACAATAGCTACAAGAGGAGACTGTAGCTATAGTTACCACTACAATAGCTACAAGAGGAGCCTGTAGCTATAGTAACCACTACAATAGCTACAAGAGGAGACTGTAGCTATAGTAACCACTACAATAGCTACTAAAGGAGACTGTAGCTATAGTTACCACTACAATAGCTACAAGAGGAGCCTGTAGCTATAGAAACCATTACAATAGCTACAAGAGGAGACTGTAGCTATAGTAACCACTACAATAGCTACAAGAGGAGACTGTAGCTATAGTAACCACTACAATAGCTACAAGAGGAGCCTGTAGCTATAGTTACCACTACAATAGCTACAAGAGGAGCCTGTAGCTATAGTTACCACTACAATAGCTACAAGAGGAGCCTGTAGCTATAGTTACCACTACAATAGCTACAAGAGGAGACTGTAGCTATAGTAACCACTACAATAGCTACAAGAGGAGCCTGTAGCTATAGTAACCACTACAATAGCTACAAGAGGAGCCTGTAGCTATAGAAACCATTACAATAGCTACATGAGGAGACTGTAGCTATAGTAACCACTACAATAGCTACAAGAGGAGCCTGTAGCTATAGTTACCACTACAATAGCTACAAGAGGAGCCTGTAGCTATAGTAACCACTACAATAGCTACAAGAGGAGCCTGTAGCTATAGTTACCACTACAATAGCTACAAGAGGAGCCTGTAGCTATAGTTACCACTACAATAGCTACAAGAGGAGACTGCAGCTATAGTAACCACTACAATAGCTACAAGAGGAGACAGCAGCTATAGTTACCACTACAATAGCTACAAGAGGAGCCTGTAGCTATAGTAACCACTACAATAGCTACAAGAGGAGACTGTAGCTATAGTTACCACTACAATAGCTACAAGAGGAGCCTGTAGCTATAGTAACCACTACAATAGCTACAAGAGGAGACTGTAGCTATAGTAACCACTACAATAGCTACAAGAGGAGCCTGTAGCTATAGTAACCACTACAATAGCTACAAGAGGAGACTGTAGCTATAGTTACCACTACAATAGCTACAAGAGGAGCCTGTAGCTATAGTAACCACTACAATAGCTACAAGAGGAGCCTGTAGCTATAGTTACCACTACAATAGCTACAAGAGGAGACTGTAGCTATAGTAACCACTACAATAGCTACAAGAGGAGCCTGTAGCTATAGTAACCACTACAATAGCTACAAGAGGAGACTGCAGCTATAGTTACCACTACAATAGCTACAAGAGGAGCCTGTAGCTATAGTAACCACTACAATAGCTACAAGAGGAGACTGTAGCTATAGTAACCACTACAATAGCTACAAAAGGAGACTGTAGCTATAGTTACCACTACAATAGCTACAAGAGGAGCCTGTAGCTATAGAAACCATTACAATAGCTACAAGAGGAGACTGTAGCTATAGTAACCACTACAATAGCTACAAGAGGAGACTGTAGCTATAGTAACCACTACAATAGCTACAAGAGGAGCCTGTAGCTATAGTTACCACTACAATAGCTACAAGAGGAGCCTGTAGCTATAGTTACCACTACAATAGCTACAAGAGGAGACTGTAGCTATAGTAACCACTACAATAGCTACAAGAGGAGCCTGTAGCTATAGTAACCACTACAATAGCTACAAGAGGAGCCTGTAGCTATAGAAACCATTACAATAGCTACATGAGGAGACTGTAGCTATAGTAACCACTACAATAGCTACAAGAGGAGCCTGTAGCTATAGTTACCACTACAATAGCTACAAGAGGAGCCTGTAGCTATAGTAACCACTACAATAGCTACAAGAGGAGCCTGTAGCTATAGTTACCACTACAATAGCTACAAGAGGAGCCTGTAGCTATAGTTACCACTACAATAGCTACAAGAGGAGACTGCAGCTATAGTAACCACTACAATAGCTACAAGAGGAGACTGCAGCTATAGTTACCACTACAATAGCTACAAGAGGAGCCTGTAGCTATAGTTACCACTACAATAGCTACAAGAGGAGCCTGTAGCTATAGTAACCACTACAATAGCTACAAGAGGAGACTGTAGCTATAGTTACCACTACAATAGCTACAAGAGGAGCCTGTAGCTATAGTAACCACTACAATAGCTACAAGAGGAGACTGTAGCTATAGTAACCACTACAATAGCTACAAGAGGAGCCTGTAGCTATAGTAACCACTACAATAGCTACAAGAGGAGACTGTAGCTATAGTTACCACTACAATAGCTACAAGAGGAGCCTGTAGCTATAGTAACCACTACAATAGCTACAAGAGGAGCCTGTAGCTATAGTTACCACTACAATAGCTACAAGAGGAGACTGTAGCTATAGTAACCACTACAATAGCTACAAGAGGAGCCTGTAGCTATAGTAACCACTACAATAGCTACAAGAGGAGACTGCAGCTATAGTTACCACTACAATAGCTACAAGAGGAGCCTGTAGCTATAGTAACCACTACAATAGCTACAAGAGGAGACTGTAGGTATAGTAGATATTGAGGAGCCCTAAGATAAAGCTTCCTGAACATCATATTTGATTGTTGATGTAAAGTTACCTACTGTCCTTTATACTGGACTAACCCTGTCTGCTGTGGTTCTTCCACCGTTTGGATGCATACAGATATCATTGAACACCTTGGCAAAGACAGTCTGTATGGTAGTGAGACACTGAAGCAATTGGTCATTGTTAGGAAGGTGTTTAACTGCTAAAACAGCTTTTTCAATAGACATACTGATGAACTGGAGGGTTGAAAAGGGCCTGCAGTTCTGCAGTTGCAGTTTGTCCAAAGTTCTAGTGGTAGTTTGTCCAAAGTTGCGGGTTATAGAGTCTGTAGGAATAAAAAGGGACATTATTTCAGTTAAATGGGATCTTTTGACAGACAGAGCTTTCTTAAGGAAGGCTGTGATGAAGAACTGGTAGGAGTTCTAAGTCTTTGTAGATTATTTGGTGACATTGGGACATTTAGTTGAATTCAGTTCTAGATGGAGATAGATTTGGTTCGGAATTTTATACGGATGAACAGACTGCCCCTCTGATGTTTGGGTTTGTTTCAGTAAAGTTGTTAACAAACCCACTGCCAGCCCTGATAGAGTGGAGTCCAGATGCTACAGTCACAGGAGGGACTGTCAACCTGTCCAACGTTATCTGATGACCTCAAAGAAGAACGATTCCCTCTTTGTTTTTCGGTTCTTTGTTATATCTGTAGAGTCTGTCTGTAAACATTTTATAGAGACGCTCCCTTACTTCACCTCGGACTGGTGAAACACTTCTAAACAGAGACTTTCTTCTAAGTAACAACCAATTAATTCAATTACATCTGAGATTTTGAAAAGAGAAGTCAGTCTGGTGGAGGTTTTCCATCTGTCTGTGATGTTGGTGTAATATATGACAAAGCTAGCGTAATAATACCATCATAACGATGTTCTTCATCATCCCAGATACCGTCCACCTTATGTCCATCCTTTGCTCTCTACAGGACTCTGTAAGGGACAGTCACCTCATCCCCCCATCGTGCGTTGTCCATGTCCGAGGACTGTGTGATGCTGTGGTGGAGGCTGACCTGGTGGAAGTACTGGAAAAGTTTGGCAACATCTGGTAGTATTTCATCTTTACTTCCATTTTCTTTCATTTTGATCTGTAGACTAGATTAGATATTGGATGTTCAAAGACATCCTTAGGCTCTCCTGAAGGTTCTCTGCTGCCTGTAAATGTTCCGTTTGTGAAGAAACACTCCCTACTGTTACTGTTCTATTACTCTCATTTCTAAAAGTCCAGCTCAATCTTCACACGTGTGCAGACTTTGGCATATATTATTGTAACAGCGCCTCCTCCGCCAAAATGATAGTAGCAGACATTTCTGTTCTTTTAAACTCACCAACTATAGCTTGAGAACATGCCCCTGCAATCAGAGGCAGGTTGATGAATGGCGTTGTGGTGGTAAACGTTGACATTCGCAGATCCTCCTCCCAGCTTTTTGCTCCTTCTACTGATCAGCAAATGTTCTCATGATCTGATGTGTATCCGGTTAGCAGGTCAGCTTTGTGCGCTTTCATTTGTCATGTGTTTTTATTAAATGCTTGTCTCTTTGTTCTCGTAGCTGGACAGAATTTAGCTTTGATGATGTGTTTTTATTTACTGAACAGTCCGTTGTAATTTTAGCATGCCAACATTTTACTTCTCCACTTAGCCCACTTTACTTAATATGATGAATGAACATACAATAGGAATGAAATAGAATAACATTTTCTGTTATTCCATAAACTTTGGCTGAGACTAAATCGGCCCCACGTCTCATTGGTTTTTCTCTTTCTCACTCCTCTGAGTCAGGCAGTTCAACACGTCTCTTCTGTAGAGCAAACCAGTTTGATATGAGTTGAAAACATTCCCATCAGGTCGAAGCAGCATTTGAGGCTGAAACAATTCCCTAACCATGATGCTGCCACCACCATGTTTCATAGCCGGCTCATGCTTTTCCTTTAAGACCTGCTGCCTGATTAAATGGATGAACATGCTTCAGGTTTCCGGTGCATTTGTATCAAAGTGGAGGGATTCATTTTGGGGCCTTCTCTGTTTTATCATTTTAGAAAACTTTCAGTTAAATGTTATAATCTCTGTAGAGTTTCTTAAAGGGAAAGTCCATCCAGCAAGGAATGATCAATGGGTCGTTATTTATACCTAAAACTAATACGTTTGCAGTGATTTAAAGGGGTAATAGAATGATTCTATAGGATATGTGGTCCTTAAGGTCTCTGAATAGGGTGTGTAACATTGGTTGGGCTGAAAATGGCCTATTTGCTGTTCTATGAGCTCTAATTCAAGCCTGGTTAATGAAACGACAGGTATTCTTCCTTTTATGGTATGATCATGGATATTTAGATGAGCTGTGCTCTGATTGGTTGGTTTACAACGAGCGAAGCTGCTGATCAAAGACGCATCATAGCAACAAGCACTCACTCACTGAAACATCAAATAGTTGATATGGTAGGGTGACCAGACGTGCTCTTTTTCCCGGACATGTCCTACTTCTCATACCTAAAATAATTGTCCGGGGATAATTTCAAAATCGACCCAGATTTTGGTCGACTGCAGTGCAGCAGAACCGAGCTGCGAGATCCGAGGCTGGTCCAGTCCAGTCAGCGGCCCAGCAGTCGACACTTTAGTAAAAAAGAAAAACAATCATTTTAGTTGTGATCACTGAGTCTGGCAGCGGCCATTTTTGCCCAAATATAGTAACCCCTCCCTCCTGCCATCTTCCAGCAGTGACGTCACGGTGCGGTAAGCCTAGCGCCATTCTCCCCGCTTTACAAGCTAAATCAATGGGAACTACTAGTCACATCTGCAATCAACAACAATTATTGAAGATTTCCAGAGGACTTCACCATTGAAACACTCATTTATTGAACAACATGTAAAAATATCAAATTAAAGTACTTTCAGAATTTTGAGTTTTGAATATTACCAAACTTTTCCTTTAATAACAGGACAAAACAAGGTTTCATTAAATGTTTAATAAAAGTTCAGAACTTTGCCAAACAGACTGTCAGATTAACTGATTGCCCCCCACCCCCCCCACCCCCCTCAGCTATGTGATGATGATGCCCTTCAAGAGGCAGGCTCTGGTGGAGTTTGACAGCTTGGAGAGTGCAGAACGCTGCGTGAGGCATGGAGGGAGCGAGCCCATCTTCATCGCCAACCAGCAGGCCTTCTTTAACTTCTCCACCAGCCAGAGAATCACCCGACCCACCAACGCAGACGACCCGTCCAGCAGAAACAAGGTCCTTCTGCTGTCCATCCAGAACCCGCTGTACCCCATCAGCACTGTGAGTGGAGCTGTTGAAGCAAACCCTTCTGTTCTGTTTGTTTTGGTTTACTGGGATTGATGGAAGCTGAATCAGAATCAATTTTTATCATTCTGGGGATAAATTAAAGGGAATTTTATTGAAGTTGTGTATTTTTCTAAATGTTCTCTTCTGCTAAGATGGATCCCAGGTTGGGTTTATGTTTCTGAATATTCCCTCTGCCATAACTTTTTAACAATATTTTCTGTTCCAGCTACTTACTGTGATTCATCCAGCGATCAGATTTCTATTCTTTGTTATTTTGATCCATTTCTATAAGGCAATAAAACTGTATACTTCTATTTTTACTTCTAAAAATGACCTGGATGATTGATTTGGATGAGTTAAAAAGCTGTTTATTTGGTTACATAACCACATGAATGAAAGCCTGATCTGATGACATCAGCAGACCACTGCATTATGCTATAACCTTCAAGTCTGTGAAGCGGCTCAGTTTCTGTGTTTGCTCTTCTTACAGGATGTGTTGTACACTGTGTGTAATCCTGTGGGAAACGTCCAGCGCATCGTCATCTTCAAACGTAATGGCATCCAGGCCATGGTGGAATATCCTTCCTCTAGCTCTATGTTTCAACATTAGCAGTTCCTTATCTGTTTATTGCTGTGATAGAAGAAAAATGATTAGAGAATGAGAACAGTCTGCTGAAATGCTTCTGCTGACATTGGTCCCATTTCTGAATTCAATGAATGACTGAATCTGAAAACGCTGCTGAGGAATCGTCCGTTAGCTTCACCAGAAACTCACACTAAGAGCCAGATGTGATGAAAGAAAATGGAAAGTTCTGGCCATGTGTTCATTGATTCATTCATTCATTCAATCAGAGCACAGAACCAAGGAGCATAGATGTCACAGCTCAGTCTATAAAGTGAGGCTTCAGAGCCCTGATCCAGGAGAAGAAAACTGGGATTCTGTCTTAATACTGCCCATGCCCATGCCTTACTGCCAGTCTCTGTTCCTTCAAGCCAAGTTGTCAAGAGCTGGTCTAGTTAGCCCAGCTGGGTACCGTTGTCCTTCTTCTACCTCCAGCAGCGGCCAGCTGTCGCCTCTGCCCCGCTCTGGTGTGGGCTTCCCCCCTTACTGCTGAGCTCATCCGATCCTGCTGTGGTTCGTTAGCTCCAGCTAATGTTCTGGTTCTCTATCTACATTTTTGTGAGAGGAATGTTGCTGACCTTGAGTTTTACACAAATGGTTTGGAGCTGATGTAAAGTGCTTGTTTATGACCAGCCGGAATGAGACAACTCTTTGTTTACAGCATTTATCAGAGACATATTTGGGTTTCCATTTTCAGAGGGTTTTCTCTGTTTGGGCAACAGATCAGCCTTTTTTTTAATTATACATCTGAATTTATACAACTGTGTCTGAAACTCTTCCTATGTTCTGTTTTTCAGGCTGCATCAGAAGCAGATTAGCTTCTGATGCAGCCTGAAGGATGATGGATGAGCTAAACCTCCCGGACCCATTTCTCTTTCATGATTGGCTGCTGGCTTGTTGCTCATCCTTAACTAAAGCATCAACATTTCAGTCGGTGGAAGATGCTCAGAAAGCCAAAATGGCGCTAAACGGAGCAGACATCTACTCTGGCTGCTGCACACTGAAGATCGAGTATGCTCGGGTAAACGCACTCACACACTGTCCAACAAACATGCACCCAGGTGAACAAACATGCATGCATCCTCAGTCTTATGCCCACGCACACACACCCACCCAGAGGTGCTGTGCTCTGTCGCCCCCTGCAGCCAAACAGACTGAACGTCGTCCGCAATGACACCTCCAGCTGGGATTACACCAAACCCTTCCTCCTGCATCGAGGTAGGACACCTCCTTCATCTAATATAAAGCACACATCCACACACACTCTCATCTTGCTATGTGTGATGAGCACCATGTGTCCGTTACCACAGCATACCACACCCTCACCCACTGACCGTCAGCATAAAGGACCAGCATAATGTCGTCGCTCAAAAGGTTAAAAACTGAAACTGGTCCTCACTCTTATTCTAAAACAGGAGCACACACACTCAGTGTGGCTCTTATCATTTTCCAAAATGTTTAAAAGTTACTTTTCATGACAACATTGGTGATTTCAGCTGTAGATTGTTTTTAGATCAATGCCTGATTTGTAAATGATGATGTTGAGCTTATCCAGGCTGACCAACCAAAATGAATTAAACAGATCTGGACCAATCACAGCGCAGGAGGCGGGACTTTACGCTGGGCCACTCGCCGCACCAGAATTACCCAAAATGCAGAAGAGCTGTAACAAACTGGCGAAAATGCTGCAGAGAAAATGAAGAACGAAGCAGAAAGAACAGCTTAGATCCTCTGAACTTTTAGGCCAAACCAACAGAAATCGTTTACTGGAGAGTTTCTCTGGCAGCTTCACATGTTTCACAGTCAAATTTACAAAAACAGAGCATGTTGGTGTGTGTGTCTGCATCACATCTGAAGCTCTCTGATTGGTTCTAAGCTGATGACACTGATGCGGTTAGTCTCACCTATGAAATCGAGCTCTAGCAACTAGAGTTGCTCTAGCACCTGATCGATGCCAGGCTAGCATTGATCTACAGTAGTAGCCATTCAAAATTTCCCAACTTTCCTTGGCTGGTCCTTGGTTGGTCCTTGAATTGTCCTTGGTTGGTCCTTGGCAGGTCCTTGGCTGGTCTTTGGCTGGTCCTTGGCTGGTCCTTGGCTGGTCCTTGGTTGGCCCTTGGCTGGTCCTTGGCTGGTCCTTGCCTGGTCCTTGGTTGGCCCTTGGCTGGTCTTTGGCTGGCCCTTGGATTGTCCTTGGTTGGTCCTTTGCTGGTACTTGGTTGGTCCTTGGCTGGTCCTTGGTTGGTCCTTGGCTGGTCCTTGGTTGGTCCTTTGCTGGTACTTGGTTGGTCCTTGGCTGGTCCTTGGTTGGTCCTTGGCTGGTCCTTGGTTGGTCCTTTGCTGGTACTTGGTTGGTCCTTGGCTGGTCCTTGGTTGGCCCTTGGATTGTCCTTGGTTGGTCCTTGGCAGGTCCTTGGCCAGTCTTTGGCTGGTCCTGGGCTGGTCCTTGGTTGGCCCTTGGATTGTCCTTGGTTGGTCCTTGGCAGGTCCTTGGCCAGTCTTTGGCTGGTCCTTGGCTGGTCCTTGGTTGGCCCTTGGCTGGCCCTTGGCTGGTCCTTGGCTGGTCCTTGCCTAGTCCTTGGCCTGTCCTTGGCTGGTCCTTGGTTGGTCCTTGGCTGGTCCTTGGTTGGTCCTTGCCTGGTCCTTGGCTGGTCCTTGCCTGGTCCTTGGTTGGTCCTTTGCTGGTACTTGGTTGGTCCTTGGCTGGTCCTTGGTTGGTCCTTGCCTGGTCCTTGGTTGGTCCTTTGCTGGTACTTGGTTGGTCCTTGGCTGGTCCTTGGTTGGTCCTTGGCTGGTCCTTGGTTGTTCCTTGCCTGGTCCTTGGCTGGTCCTTGCCTGGTCCTTGGCTGGTCCTTGGTTGTTCCTTGCCTGGTCCTTGGCTGGTCCTTGCCTGGTCCTTGGTTGGTCCTTTGCTGGTCCTTGGTTGGTCCTTTGCTGGTACTTGGTTGGTCCTTTGCTGGTACTTGGTTGGTCTTTGGCTGGTCCTTGGTTGGTCCTTGGCTGGTCCTTGCCTGGTCCTTGCCTGGTCCTTGGTTGGTCCTTTGCTGGTCCTTGGTTGGTCCTTTGCTGGTACTTGGTTGGTCTTTGGTTGGTCCTTGGTTGGTCCTTGCCTGGTCCTTGCCTGGTCCTTGGTTGGTCCTTTGCTGGTACTTGGTTGGTCCTTTGCTGGTCCCCTACAATTCCTTTTTAATCATCAATATTTGTACTAAAATATTGTTTCTATCATGATTTGTGGACATTAAGATCTAAGAGCAGCGCCATCTCTTGGTCAGACCCTGTAATTCAGTAAAAGGGTGGAGTCAGAGAAAATCTTAAAAAAATGCAGGTGGGGGTCACTCCAGTAGCTGGAGGTTGAAGGGAAGTGGGCTGCCATTGGGCTGGTCCTTGTAGGGCACTTTTGAATGGCTGCTACTGTATGAGAAGCTCAAACTGATCTGAAGAGGTGAGACTGAACTGAGAGAAGTGTCTGTGCCTCCTCCATCTCCTACATTTCCACTGTAGGAGATGGAGGAGGCTATGAGTCTGGGACTGCAGTAGCTGGATGTTGCTAGCATCGTAACAGTTTGATTCACAAAGAGAAGAAACAAATAGTCAGAGCAGTGTGTGATGGTCAGAGGGCAGCAGTGATTGGCTGCCTGTCCATTTTAACTCTGTGTTTTCCAGATCCAGGAAAAGGACGGCACCGCCAGGCCATTCTGGGAGAGCATCCATCTAACGGCTATGGTACGTACACTGTCTGCATCTCTTTCTCTGTGCTTCCTACGCGCTCTGACTGTGTTTGTGTGGGTCTGCATAGGCCCACACTGCCCCCTGCTGCCTCTGCCCCCTAACAGCAGGTACAGAGGTAGCCATGAGGTGCAGGAACTGGTCTCCTACAAACACCTCCTCCCAAAGACCTTCTCCTCTTCCTCATCGCTTCGTTCCACCCACCTGGGCACTAGTGCTGTCGCCATGGTCAGCGGCCTCCATCCCAACAAGATGAACTGCAGCCGCATCTTCAACCTCTTCTGTCTGTACGGCAACGTTGAAAAGGTTTGTTTGGCATCTGTTAATTGACACATTGTTGGATAATCTGGTTTTATTCCTGTTGGACAAATTTATTTATTCCTTATATTCCAGCAGCTTCAATCTAACAGCTTTAAATGTGCTTTAGGTCTCATTATATAAATCTGGCAGCTGTTGTGCAGTAGAAGGTTTTAGTATTTATAGTGCGGAGCTAAAAAAAACTAACTTTATTTTATACAGAAACTGATAAAAGCTTTGTTTTTTGGTTTTTGTAACATAAAAGCAACGTCAGGCTATTAGAGAGCCTGAGATCTGATGTGTCTGTAGAGCTGCATGGAGGTTTGGAACCGATCAGTGGCGGCTGGTGGAGTTTTCTCCGGGGGGGGGGGGGGGGGGGGGGGGGGGGCTATAAATAAGTTACTAAGTTATCACACCAGTATATTTATATGAATGCCAACAACAACAAAAACAATATAAAAGCACTTTTGAAAAAAAACAAAAAAACAGAACTTCACGTGCAGGTTTGATTTTTGTACATAAATCTTGCCCTTCTGAGGCTTTGTGAAGGTAAATCTGGGTTTTGCATGGTCTAATATGGTGTCCCAAACCTGCATAAAAATAATGTACCTGTTTATAAATGGAGAAGCTATTAGTCAGGTTTACATTTCTTTATATATAAAAACTATTTATTTTCCGATAATGTGTTTGTTTAAGAGCAACTATGCAAATTAACAAATAAAGTAGACTTTATTCTATTATTTTCCACGTGAATCCCAGATTGTTCATTCTTCTCTGCCTTTTCTAAAAAGGCAGAGAAGGGGGTGCATTAAACCATCATAGAATGATTCAAAGCATTTAGAGAAAATAAGGATCAGTACCAATCAGAGATCCCCTTATTTTTTATTATTGCCTTCCTCGAGCAGAAAACTCATTCCACAATAGATTATGCCTCTTGTGTGGAGCAGCTGATCATTTGGACTGAATGAATGAAACCAGCTGGTCCTCACTGCTGCTGTCTGCAGGTAAAGTTTATGAAGAGCGTTCCTGGAACAGCCCTGGTGGAGATGGCTGATGAGTACGCGGTGGACCGCGCTGTGACCCACCTCAACAGCACCAAGGTGTTTGGCAAGAAGCTGAATGTCTGGTAAGACCTGCAGCCACCTGGTTTTAAATGGTAACAATTGTAGCCTCATACAGGATGAAAGGACTCCAGAATTCAGAGAAAAATTAGGAAAACTTCACCTGAGACTGAGCTGATTTCAGTTTTATTGGAATGATGCTACTGATTAGTGCAAAATATTTCATGCTTAGCACTATTTGAGGGGGTGATGGCCTAGTGGTTAGAGCAGTGTGCTCTGAGAAGGTTGCATGTATTCAGTTCAATCCCCACAGCCTGCACTCTGGGTCCCTTAGCAGGACCCTTAACCCCCCACTGCTCCCCAGGCGCCACACAATGGCAGGCCACTGCTCCCCAAGGGGATGGGTTACATGCAGAGGGGGCATTCTCCCATGTGAGATCAATAAAGTAAAATTATTATTTATCATTATTTACACCTGAATCCTTGAAAAACTTCCTGTTCTAGAAGAAACGCAGCATAATGTTGAGTTAAACTATGACAATGGCTCATAATGGCCCCATTTCCACTACCTTTTTGAAACCATGCGAGATCAGTCTGAGCATGGTAACCGAGGTAACTGTTGAGTGTAAATGGCACGCACAACTGAACCGGACCGCCCAGACACAACCGAACCGCTCTACACTGGTACTAGGTAGGGATGCACGATATAATCGGCCCCCTATCGGTATCGGCCTTAAAGGAATAGTACACCCAAAACATGATTAGCCTTCATTTTCTACTCACCCCCATGCTGAACAACACTCTGGAGTACTTTTTTGATATCTCAGTTGATATCTGAGTAGAAAATGAAGGCTAATCATGTTTTGGGTGTACTATTCCTTTAAAGCTGAATATCGGACATCGGCCACCCCACCGATATTTAACCCCATATTTGATCAGCTTCTGAGTTTCTAAAGTCTAAATAAAAAATACTACTTCTTCTTCTTCCTCAAAAACTTCTTTTTTACAGACTTAAAGCTACAGTGTGTAATAATTACAGGCATATAAAGTCAGAAATGTAATATATTATACATAACTATGTTATTTATCATCATCTACGAGCTCAGCCTCTTAACCTTAATATTTGCGTTGCCTTAGAATTCGTTATTTATAATTACATAGGAGCGGGTCTCGCAACCATGGAGGCTGACATCTTTGCGCTACGGCAAGCGCAGAGGCAACAAACTAGCGATTGCGAGATCTCCCATGACGCTCGAAAATAACTACAGCAAGTTGAGAGAGATGAACTGAGACGGTACTGAACAGTAGATGGCAGTATTATGCCTGAGAAGCGTTTAGTCTGCCTGAAACCAAAGAAGAAGAAGAAGAAGCAGGTATACTGCGCCTCAGTAACAAGAAAGGTGAACAAGGCGGCAGGCGTGAGTGACTTTGCAAACTGTTTGGCACTGTGTGGCCAAACATCAGACGAATGGAGGATCATGCCTACTCTGTATCACAACGAAAAGCGGCGGACACCGAACCCCCGTCATCTAAGAAGCGGAAACACGACGAGAATAAACGCAAGCGTGACAAGAAACGGCAAAAAACACGAATCAACATTGGCACGGCATTTACACGATGGAAGTCACTGATGGAGGAAAAAGGTTTTCAAAGTGACGCTCAAGTTGCCAGTTTTCTCTTGGACAGGTAATTAATCCTACACACACAATTGTCTAATATCACTGCAGTTTTTGGAGTACAGGATGCTCAGACCTGTCTAAAACAATAACATGCTGCGTGATGATGCTGTTACTCTCCGGTATACTTATTCAGCAACGTCCCTGACGTTTCACAGGTAATGATTCAGTAATTTTCTGTAAAATAATTTTCTGGATATATACCTCGGTTACTTCTCTCCGGCTCCTTTGGAGATCTTCAAGCCTTTCCTCCTCTGCTCTCACCCCGCTGGCACCCCTCCCTCGCCTGGCCCTAGCTGCACGGCCTCCCTGCCCTCGCCCTCTTCCTCTCCCTCTTCCTCGCCTTGTAACCCCCGTGCCACCAAAATGACTTAGACTCTGTAAACGGGGAATATATATTCTTCCAGCGAACACAATCTCGCTGTTAAACTAATGACTACAATTACTTCGTCTGTTTATATCACCATGCAAAGCAGCTCACCAAAACGTCACAACGATGTAGAAAAAATAACGGGTATATTTATTATCTTAAGTCTACATGAAATCTATACCCTACACAGACTAATGAAATACTATCTGTAAAATTATCTATGTAAACAAACCTCATCACTTGAGAAGGTAGGTGATTCCGACGTTGTGGAAGACATTTTGTCCCGTAACGCTCGCCGTACTGTTGGGGGGGAGAAGCGGTGGGGGGGAGATGTTCATGTTGCTGCGGTCTGCAGTCTGACCGCTAGATGTCGCTGAAAATTACACACTGTAGCTTTAAAAACTTCTAAAGACAAGGGAAAAAATATTGATACATTAAAATATCCCAATATCTTCATATGCTGATATATTGCCATTTAAAAACACCATATCAATCTCTTTTACTGATGAAATATTGCTATATGTCACTATATGCTACGAAATCCCCCGAAAATTCACGAAATTTTGCCATATTTTTATATGTTGATATATTGACGCGGTATCGATCTATTTTACTAACAAAATCTCACAAGAATTTGCAAAATATCACGAGAGTTTGTAACAGAACGATGAAATTTCACGAGATTTTAATAAGTAAAATAGATCGATACCGCGTTTTTAAAAATCTATTTGATATCAGTATATGAAAATATATTTGAGTATATTATTTTTCAAAGTGTCAGAAATGGATAACAAAACTGCTATTTTCAATGACTACTTATTTTGGTCCAGCTTTAGCATCAGTATCGATATCGGTTATCGGCTACATGAGTTTTAAAATATCGGCATATCGGCCAAAATTCCACTATCGTGCATCCCTAGTACTAGTTCATCAGTAGGGCTCGGCCTGGTTCAGTTCTGGCTCAGTTCTCAGGTGACAAAGAGCGCATGAGCAGACTGCATCATCTCCTTCATCGTGACATTTCAGACATTCATAAAAATACTAGCTTCCTGCCGTGCCACACCACTTCCAATGACGATTCTGTTAGCGGTGTGGTAAACTTCAAATATTGTCATTGTTTCCTGCGTCTGTAAGTTCTGATTAAACAATCGTTTGTCGTATCCACTTCCCAAAAGCCGACTCAAGTAAATTCACCAAAGGCTGCCTTCTTCGCCTGACTCTCAGCAGACTTCCTGAATGTTACGGGCGCCGCCATGTTGGTTTGCTTGTTTCCCTGTAGAGAGCAGCAGTACCGCATATCACCACTAGGAGGCGAGGAACCATGCTAGTGTGGTGAGTAAACGGTTGTAAGGAACCAAGCTTGGCACGGTTAACTGATCCAAGCTCAGAAGGAATCGGTTTTCAGAGGGTAGTGGAAATGGGGCTATAGTTATGGTCAAGAAACCTGGTTGACCCAGTCTGACCCTCAGCTGGACTGTAAGGGCCTGCTGGTAACCCGGGTCAAGTGTTTGGGCTGATCCATGAAGAAGAGGACGTTTTTTTTCCTTCAACCTTTCCATCGGATCCACAGTCTGAGGTTAATGTCTCAGGAAACAGAGGAGGTCCTTTTTTTTTTATATGTGAAACCTTTGCCAACCAAAGTTAACTTCTAGCTTTAAAACATCTGAAGGTAATAGATCCGTTGTAGATTTACAGGTCTGCTCTGACCTGCAGTGAATCCTGGGAAATCAGGAGAATGTAGCTCTAGGTTGGTCCAGATCTCACTAAGCCTGTAAAAAGAGCCCAGCCGGTTCCTACTGACAGCTGAGCTGGTTTGTCCTAAACACAGCAGTCAGTGCTGTGGTGTTAAACAGAAAGTCTGCCTCCAACACCCGTTTTCCTGTTGATTCTTTGCCTCCTCCCATCCAGTTGATTGTTTAATGGTGGTTCTGACGTCCCAGTGTGTCCAGGCAGCAGGCGGTGATTCCCAGCCAGGTGTTTGAGCTGGCTGACGGCAGCAGCAGCTACCAGGACTTCAGCCTGACCAGAAACAACCGCTTCAGCAGCGCTCATGGCCACAGAAACATCATCCAGCCGCCGACCGCCGTCCTGCACTTCTACAACGCCCCGCCGACCCTCACCCAGCAGCAGCTGCTCAACGTAAGCTCCCACACACGTTCAAACCTTCTCTTCTTCATAGTCTGACGTCTCCTCTCCGCTTCCCCTCAGTTCTGCTCGGAGAACGACGCTCCGGCCTTCACCAAGTATAAGGTCTTTGATGCCAAACGTGAGTTATAGCTTTTCAATGGCCCAGTGACAGGAAGTGGTCGGTGTTCTCAGACGGTTTCTCTCTGGTCTTCCAGCCAGCTCTAAGACTCTCTCTGGTTTGTTGGAGTTTGACTGTAAGGCTGCAGCTGTTGAAGCTCTGACTGTGCTAAACCACCATCAGTTCAGGATAACCGGTGAGCAGCTCAGGCAAAGAGAAGCACTGAGCATCCATTCAGAGTCATAATGCGTTTTTTTCTTTTCTTGCAGGAAGCTCCAACCCCTTCACCATAAAACTCTGCTTCTCTACTTCCACCCACCTGTGACCCAGAATAGAGGCGCTCGCCACAAACACACCTGCAGGACAGAAATGTAGCTTCTCACCCTGAGGAGGAGGAGCTGGTTTTATGTTTTCTATGATGTTTGCATGCTTCTTCATAGGAGGGGATGAGGATCTGACTGGACTGTTAACAGATCCATTTCTATCACATCACTGCACATGTTTGACATAGATTACTGAGCTAATCTCAGTGAAAGCGTTCCTACAATGCAAAAAATGGAAATCTAAATAAGTCATTTTTTCCTAAAATCAGTGCATTTTTTCTCAAATTGAGGAGGTTAGTGAGACTTTTTGCCAATGGAACAAGACGATATACATTTAAAATAAGAAAAAAAGATTACATTGTCTTATTTCCAGTGCATATTATCCAATTATATTATTTTAAGAGTAAAAATACTCATTCCACTGGCAGATCATCTTATTTACCTGCTCACATTAAGGCTGCATTAAAAAAAAGTTGAATTACTTCTAGATTATATTTGCAGTGTAATCACTATAGGTGTGTGACTACAAACTGGGAGCACTGGTTTAATTCCAGCATGTAGACTAAAGCATCGTAATGCAGTCTCATTTACTGACTGCTCTCTAATCCAACTGCAGTAACATCGTCCACACAGAATGACAGCTGAAGAGTTGAGTCCAGAAACGGCTGCAGGACACAGCTGATGAGGCCTCTTTAGGACTTGGCTTAATATTAATGTCTCTAATGTCATATTTGAAAAGATTTATGTTTGTTACAGAGCAGTCGCTATGTTTGGCCCAGCCAAAGTTTCTACTAATAAAGAGAGGTTTGAGTGTCAATGTTTACTTGGTTTGTTTGATCTGCTGCTCAGGGTCATGTTCCCTTAATGATGGTAGCACAGGGTCACCTTCCCTTAATGATGGTAGCACAGGGTCACCTTCCCTTAATGATGGTAGCACAGGGTCACCTTCCCTTAATGATGGTAGCACAGGGTCATGTTCCCTTAATGATGGTAGCACAGGGTCACCTTCCCTTAATGATGGTAGCACAGGGTCACCTTCCCTTAATGATGGTAGCACAGGGTCACCTTCCCTTGAGGATGGTAGCACAGGGTCACCTTCCCTTAATGATGGTAGCACAGGGTCACCTTAATGATGGTAGCACAGGGTCATGTTCCCTTAATGATGGTAGCACAGGGTCACCTTCCCTTAATGATGGTAGCACAGGGTCACCTTCCCTTAATGATGGTAGCACAGGGTCACCTTCCCTTAATGATGGTAGCACAGGGTCATGTTCCCTTAATGATGGTAGCACAGGGTCACCTTAATGATGGTAGCACAGGGTCACCTTCCCTTAATGATGGTAGCACAGGGTCACCTTCCCTTAATGATGGTAGCACAGGGTCACCTTCCCTTAATGATGGTAGCACAGGGTCACCTTCCCTTAATGATGGTAGCACAGGGTCACCTTCCCTTAATGATGGTAGCACAGGGTCACCTTCCCTTAATGATGGTAGCACAGGGTCACCTTCCCTTAATGATGGTAGCACAGGGTCACCTTCCCTTAATGATGGTAGCACAGGGTCACCTTCCCTTAATGATGGTAGCACAGGGTCACCTTCCCTTAATGATGGTAGCACAGGGTCACCTTCCCTTAATGATGGTAGCACAGGGTCACCTTCCCTTGAGGATGGTAGCACAGGGTCATGTTCCCTTAATGATGGTAGCACAGGGTCGCCTTAATGATGGTAGCACAGGTACACCTTCCCTTAATGATGGTAGCACAGGGTCACCTTCCCTTAATGATGGTAGCACAGGGTCACCTTCCCTTGAGGATGGTAGCACAGGGTCATGTTCCCTTAATGATGGTAGCACAGGGTCACCTTAATGATGGTAGCACAGGGTCACCTTCCCTTAATGATGGTAGCACAGGGTCATGTTCCCTTAATGATGGTAGCACAGGGTCATGTTCCCTTAATGATGGTAGCACAGGGTCACCTTCCCTTAATGATGGTAGCACAGGGTCATGTTCCCTTAATGATGGTAGCACAGGGTCACCTTCCCTTAATGATGGTAGCACAGGGTCATGTTCCCTTAATGATGGTAGCACAGGGTCACCTTCCCTTAATGATGGTAGCACAGGGTCATGTTCCCTTAATGATGGTAGCACAGGGTCACCTTCCCTTAATGATGGTAGCACAGGGTCACCTTCCCTTAATGATGGTAGCACAGGGTCACCTTCCCTTAATGATGGTAGCACAGGGTCATGTTCCCTTAATGATGGTAGCACAGGGTCACGTTCCCTTAATGATGGTAGCACAGGGTCACCTTCCCTTAATGATGGTAGCACAGGGTCACCTTCCCTTAATGATGGTAGCACAGGGTCATGTTCCCTTAATGATGGTAGCACAGGGTCATGTTCCCTTAATGATGGTAGCACAGGGTCACCTTCCCTTAATGATGGTAGCACAGGGTCATGTTCCCTTAATGATGGTAGCACAGGGTCATGTTCCCTTAATGATGGTAGCACAGGGTCACCTTCCCTTAATGATGGTAGCACAGGGTCATGTTCCCTTAATGATGGTAGCACAGGGTCACCTTCCCTTAATGATGGTAGCACAGGGTCATGTTCCCTTAATGATGGTAGCACAGGGTCATGTTCCCTTAATGATGGTAGCACAGGGTCACCTTCCCTTAATGATGTTAAAATAGTGTGACTTAGAGCAGCCAAACAGAGATCAGATTTGTTTTAGAGGGATGTTAGTGAGGGTTTCCTTCAGCTGTTACAGTAAACACAGGTGAGATGTCTAACACCAAAGGAAGTAGGAAACAATATGATGTCATCCATTTCCCTGCCATTCCTCAGTCTGCAGCAGCAGGTCTTGTTGGTTAGTTTCTTCTAAAACTCTTTTCTCCTTTTCCTGCCTTGCCACTCATCCAGCAGCACCAGACCTATTGGCTGTTTTTCTAGAAGACATATGTCTGCTTTCCATCAGTCCTCCATGTTAGAGTGGCGTTTCCAAACACAGTGCACATAATGCACAAATTATGAATTTGATCTGTGTTCCAAAAACCAAACACCTCACAGGACACAGTTCCAAAAACAGAATAGAAACATCAGCAAAAATGTTTTCCACAATAAACAACAAACAGTAGAAAGCAGGATCCAGAGCATCTGCTCTAATCTCTTGTTTCTGAAATCTGCTGCTAGTCTGTGACTAAATGGCGCCACCTACTGGCTCATCAGTCAGTCTGCTTGTTTATGCTCTTTAGTTTTTCTCCCTTTTTCAGTTTAAAGAAACTGACTGAAACTCCTGGGCTTCATGTCAATATTCACAGTAAAATATACAAAGTGATTTTAATAATAGGTCAGAAAAAATATGTTAATGAACGTAATTAAAGAGCAGCTTGAATTGTCCTGGTACCATTTGATTGGTGAAGCAGGAAGAGGAGGATGAGGAGCAGGAAGAAAAGGGAAGAGGACGAATATGAGGACAAGAAGGAAGAGGAGGAGGAAAAAAGGAGGAGGAAGAGGAGGGTGAAGATGAGGAAAAGGACAAGGAGGAGGAGCAGGGTGATGAGGAGGAGGAGGAGGAGGAAGAGGGGGAGCGAGGAAGAAAACAAGGAGGAGAAAAAGGAGGAGGAGCAGTATGATGAGGAAAGGAGGAGGGAGAGGGGGAGAGAGGAAGAAAACAAGGAGGAGCAGGAGGAAAAAAAGGGCGAGGAGCAGTATGATGAGGAAAGGAGGAGGAAGAGGGGGAGAGAGGAAGAAAACAAGGAGGAGTAGGAGGAGAAAAGGGAGGAGAAGGAGCAGTGAGGAAAAGGAGAAGGAGAAAGAGGAGGAGATGAGGAAGAAAAACAAGGAGGGGCAGGAGGAAAAAAGGGAGGAGGAGGAGCAGTATGATGAGGAAAAGGAGCTGGAGGAAGAGGGGGAAGATGTTAAGGTTATTAAGGAGGAGTAGGAGGAGGAGGAGTTGACATGGACATGGTGTATTTAGCTCAGAGGACAGACTGCTGGTCTCCTGATTCTAGGATTCAGCAGCTTGAGCCTCATAGGATCAGCTTCATCTGTTCCTTTAGGGTCTGAGCCGCTGCCTGGGGGGCTGACTGAATACATCAAACCATCATCCATTCTGCTCTTTGGTTGTTTCATTTGTGACCCCATGAATAAAACCAGGAGTACTGTTCTAGAACCACCACCATTTCTTCAACTAACGTCCTGTCTGTCTGTGGGCTGTAGGAGGAAGTCAGGGTACCCATAGAGAACACATGCATGCAGCTGAATATACCGCCCAGAATATTAAAGCATTCATGGAAACATTTATTGAAGGTGTTGATGCAATGCATTTATTATAAGTTTGCTTTTTAATTTGTAGAAATTTAAGACTGCATTTAAATGCTATAATAGATAAACATTTATTCTCTAATGTTGCTTCAATAGCATTACCTCATAGGTTAAAACTGGTTCCACAGGAGAGGAGCCTGATAACTAAAAGATCTGCCTCCCATTCTACTTTTAGAAGTTCTACTAACCACTAGTTAACCTGCAGATTGAGAGCGAAGTGCTCTGTTAGGAACATAAGGAACAATCAGATCTCTGATATCAGATGGAGCTTGGCCATTTAAGGATTTATATGTGAGAAGGAGGATTTTAAATTCTATTCTGGATTTAACAGGAAGCCAATGAAGAGAAGCCAGGATAGGAGAGATGTGATCTCTCTTTTTCATTTTCTTTAGAACTCTGGCTGCAGCATTTTGGATCAGCTGACGGCTTTTAACTACAGTTTGTGAACTTCCTGATTGTAAAGAATTGCAATAGTCTTTAAGAGGCTGATTTCAGCCCCATGAACATTGTTACTTCTCCTGTTCTCGGCTGATAATCTGCAGAGGCAGTCATGCCCTAAATAAAATGAGAGACACATGCAGTAGCACACAGCTGAGTGGATATGACCCTTAGGACATAAATCCTATCTTGGTTTGATTGTGCATTTGCTCTGTTCTGTTTTACAGCTAAAAGGAATTAGATACTGAGTTCTGAAGATATTTTATAGAATGAGTCTCTGCCTGGGTTGCTCAGTAGGGCAGTGGGTAGCATTGCTGCTTTGCAGCAAGAAGGTTCTGGGTTTGATTCCTGCGGTCTTTCTGCATGGAGTTAGCATGTTCTCCCTGAGCATACGTGGGTTCTCTCCGGGTACTCCAGCTTCCTCCCACAGTCCAAAAACATGACTGTTAGGTTAATGGGCTTCTCCAAATTCTCCTTAGGTGTGAGTGTGAATGGTTGTTTGTCCTGCACGCTCTGTGATGGACTGGAGACCTTTCCAGGGAGGACCCCGCCTCTCACCCGTAGGCAACTGGAGATAAGAACCAGCACCCCTCACCACCCCAGCTGGGATAAAGCGTGACGGAAAATAGATGGATGGACAGTCTTTGCCTCAATTATTGTTTATTACAAAGTTATTCAAACAAAAACATAAAAAGGACAAATAAACCTAACTTAGTGTTTTCATGCATGACTTATATCCAAAAGTCAGTGCAAATGTGTGATTAGAAACCTTTTTACATGCCTGGAACCTGCAACGTTAAGAAAAACAGCAGAGACATCTCCAGAATGAGAGGAAGTGGAATAAAATAAGGATGAACCAACCACAGTGTCAGGCTGAAAGCTCTGATTTACACAGAAAGCACTAAAGCCAATGAAGCTACAAATAGAATCAATATAGAGAAATCAAATATAGCAGAACAATTCCTATAATATTAAATCCTAAAATGGAGAGGAAGCAATAACACTGTTATACTGGATCTATAAAAGATTTTCTTCTTCGTGTAATACTTAATAAATGGCTGCAGGTGGTGCCAGAGGGCAGAGATAATGTGACGCTAAGAGAAGAAGAAGAAGGCAGGGCATCATTGGTTTGTTCCTTTGCAGTAAAGTGGGATCAAAACAAACACTAACAGCTTGGATTTAGCCAAACAACAACACTAACAGAACCGAGCTGCTTTCCCCGAACATCTGACAGGTAGGTCCGCCAGCCTGCAGGGGGCACTGCTGCTTCTATGGCGGATAACCCTGTGAATATGAGCGGAAAGACTGGGGCCTGCTGCTGGGTTAATAACGCTGTTAGGACGGCTTCATGATCAGGTCTGAAGGCTGATCCATGTTTAATCTATGGCTAACTGTACTCTTAGAATGATGAATGAATTCATTTTGTCCAACCTAAGGATCTTCACCTTTATGATGCTCCTGATTGATTGAGAGAAAATGATAACCAGAGGAAAAGCTGTTAAGATCAGATGCCGAGGAAACATGGGGTCTAAATAAAACCTCCCAGGGAAAATAGATCGATTAAAGCTGCTTTTATCAGCTTTATTAGTTTAATACGTCCCCATGCAGGGCCGGATTTAAGAAGTGTGGGGCCCAAGGCAAAGGAAGGCAGGGGGGCCATTATACAGATAGAAAAATGTTAATATTCTATTCAGTTTATTTCTATAGCGCCAATTCAACAACACATGTCATCACAAGGCACTTTCCAGTTCACCAGATCATCCAGTCAGATTGATTCAAAGTTTTCTATGTAAGGAAAACCAGCTGAATGCATCGACTCATTGAGTCTTCAGCAATCCCTCACACTAAGCATGCTTGTAGTGACAGTGGAGAGGAAAAACTCCCTTTGAACAGGAAGAAACCTCCAGCAGAACCAGGCTCAGATAGACATCCATTATCTGTTCTAGGTTGTGTCCCTCTCTTCTTGTCCCTTTTCTTCTTGTTTTCCTCTCTATGTTTTGTAGATTTTTTCCAAGCACTAAGATCACTTAGCTGATTGCTCCTTCCTGTGTTTCCAAAAAGGCCAAAGTAAATAACCCAGTCCTTCTTTTCACTGTAGACAAGCCATGGTCTCCTTATCTGTTCTCCATTTTTCATTTGGATGAAATAATAGCTGCATGAATCATGACAGCACACAAGATAGAGGAGAGCAGGAGGCGGGGTTACCAATCTACTGGCTCTGGAGATACACTTAATATTATCAGCTTTCTGATGGCATTTTAGCCAAAGGATTTTTATCAAAAACATAATTAATGTGCGCCAATAAGGAATAGTTGTATCAACCATACATGGAAACATACCGTAGTTTTATGGGGCTCCCAGGAATTTGGGGCCCTAGACGACTGCCTATTATTGCCTGATGGTAAATCCCCCCCCCCCCCCCCCCCCCCTGTCCCCATGTTTGCATCAGGTGTGAACTGCATGAATCTAAGCTGTAGTTTTGGTCTCTGTTCCTGTTTTAAACCATATGTTGCTGCGAGCTCTCACCTCTATCTGTTACCCAGAAGGTTTCCATCGCTCTGTCTCATAGTTTCACATGTGACGATGTAGAAAGGGCTGTTTAGGGATCAATGATCGAGCAGATCTAACAAACACATGATGTTGGAGTGAAATTCCAGTCAGCCTGGGTTTGTTTATATTCACAGAGATGAAAGCTGCAGAGTGGAGATCTCTGATAACATGGCTTCCATTGAATCATGGAGGGGTTCGGATCATCAGAATCCCTTCATCCAGGAGCAGAGCCTTCCTTAGCGAGACAGTGGTCAGAAAGGCAGACCAGCATATGAACTGGGAGGGTAAAGTGAGAACATTTCCCCAGTTACAGCCTCTTCTCAGATCTTAAATCCACCTCAGATTCCCCTGATTTTAGTGGCAACATAGAAGCAGAACATTTCTACCCAGGGGTGCCGTAGTAGGGGGAAAGGTTAGGCAGAGAAGAAGACAATATATCTCCCAATAGATAATTCAAATATAAAAAGAAAATCTAGCAGTAAAATAAATACATTTTTGTTCTGCTGCGACTCCATCCTGGAGAGAAATATCAGCTGTGCTGCTGCCATCAACACCTTTGTTTATAGATGTTGGAGCTTGGCCTGTTTTTCAGTGTAGTCCTGTTTCTCTGACTGTGACTGGCTGGATGTGCTCTCTTCATCCTCTTGTATCTATGCTTCTGTTTCTATGTCTGCTTCTGTCTCCTTGAACCCCAGTCGGCCTCAGCAGATGGCCGCTCACACTGAGCCTGGTTCTGCTGGAGGTTTCATCCTGTTAAAAGGGAATTTTTCCTCTCCACTGTCGCTACAAGCATGCTTAGTGTGAGGGATTGCTGAAGAGTCAATGAGTCGATGCAATCAACTTTGAATCAATCTGACTGGATGATCTGGTTGATCTGTAAAGTGCCTTGAGATGACAAGTGTTGTGAATTGGAGCTATAGAAATAAACTGAATTGAATTAAACTGAAAGGTTCTCCCTCAATTGTTATAAATAAACATTGAAACAAAGCATGAATAAAATGACCATTCAAGTTTTTTATCCGCCAGTTTATACAATTTAAAGTTAATGTATATTTAACTTTTTTACAGAGAAAATGTAAATGATAAACTTCAGTGGATCTGTGTAGAAGTATTAAAACTTGCATAATTTATTTGTTTATTTTCCTTTTTTGGGGGGGGGGGGTCAATATCGATGTCTTTGATGGGGCCCCAAATTCCTGGCAGCGCCCCTGTTTCTACCTGTCCTCTGGTAGAAGGAACTGTGTGAGTATATGACCAGCTTGGATCAGAAACATTCATTCATTTCATTGCTTTGTTTATTTCCTAGATTGGTCACCATGACAACGAAGCGTGGACTGATAACGGACTCATTTAAGGTGGTGAAGAAATCGCGGCGAGGGGCAAAGCAAAGGAAGAGTCCCACCCCTCCTCCATCACAGCCAGGTGTTCAATAATCACTTTTATCATTCGGTTGCTTCAGTCAAATAGTTCCAAATGTTTTTTTTTTTGTAAAAATGTATCATAACTGCTGTGGAAGATTCCTATTAACATCTTTTAATAATGATAAGTTTGTTAGATATAAGTTGATTAAACTCTTTAGCCGGACGATCATCACAGGTTTTCCCTTTTAGGTTAAAACAGGAAATAAACCAGAAGAACAGAACTTGCTAACATAAATCAAATGTTCGTTAATGTTGATAACAGCAATATTTCTCCCCATTTTAAATTATATCTCAATTATCTTATTGAAGCAGAAGATGTTACTCCATCTGCCAGAGAGGAGGATTTGCAGCAGCTCAAGCAGTTTGACCTAGACTGGAGATTCGGCCCTTGCACAGGTAATGCCCTGCAGCATCTGGACGTGGTGCAGAACAGCATCTATTCTCACAAATCTAAACATTGAATCTAAACTCCTGTTGCAAACTGTTCACTGTCTGCATCTGATACGCCTCATTTTGGGTTAAAACAACCTGACAGTAAGTTACTGCTGGTGACTAATCGTCTGATAGAGGTGCAAACACAGAGCAAATACATAAACATGCAGCAAACACAATAATGAGTCTAACACGCAGATATACAAACGTATGCAAAAAGCTGCAAGTAGCAAAGACAACAGCAAGTTCAGAAAAGATCAAAGTGGTGCAGTGAATGGAAGCACTCCAGACCACTAGGGGGAGACAATCACCTACAACAGGGGTAAGCAACCCAACCTGCTCTAGGAGCCATATTGGACTAAAAAAAACAACGAAACAAATCTTTCTGGAGCTGAAAAAATGTAAAAGCCTCGTATTGCAACACGGCCTCTAAGAGTATTATCCCGCTATAGAAAAGGACTTGGTGGGCTTAGATATATAATAAGCATCGGTGATTAAATGTTTATCCTGGAGCAAATGTTACATAGTAGCATGCGTTGAGGGAGGAGCAGGGAACGCTCTCACCGCGCCGCTTCACCGCCCTTCACCACGCGGTTTAGGTTTAGTTTCACTGATGAACAGATAGAAACAGGATAAAGGAATCTTTCTATGGAGGAAGTGTTTCTGCTGGGAGGAGCTGATGGAGTCATGAGGAACCAAGCAGGAACTGACATCCATCAGAGCAGAGCTCTCTACATCCTCTGTCACCACCTTGCTGTGATTCAGATTTTATTACGATTTATATTTTATTTATTATGATCTCTATGGCCATGATGCAAATTTAAGTTAAAAGAAATGTTTAAATTTATTGTTTAAATGTATTTATTATACAAATGTTTCCAGCATTGTAAAACATAATAAATGTTTGTTTAACCTCCTGCACACCATATTAAAACAAACAAACAAACAAAAAAAAACAATTTTCATACATTCTTGAAAAAGATCCAAGGACCTGCAAGGGGGGCGCTAAAGAGCCCTATGCGGCTCTGGAGCCGCGGATTGCCGACCTCTGACCTATGGGACTAGAACCTTAGTAAAGGAATAAACAGAGATAATGAAGGTCTAAAAAGAGTCAAAGGAATCTTTCTCCTTCAAAATGTCTCCTGGAAGGTGATTCTGCTGAGGGTTTCATCTCTACATTTCACCCACCATCAATGATCTGGTCCCATATGATCCGGCGATCGTCTCCCCCTAGTGGTCTGGAGCAGCCTTCCTGGTGCAGAGCTTTTATTAACTTATAGTTTGGGTTTTATTATTTTCTTTCCTCATTGCAGCATCTTTCCTCTTTGTGTTTGCTGTGCATGTGTGTATTTTCAGGGCGTTTACACGCCAACATCATTACTCTCCCTTTTCTGACTCACTGGCTGATAAACGGTTAATCTTAGAGGGGCGTCTGGTCGGTTCTTCTAAACCCACTCAGCCTTTGGTTTTCACATATTTAATTTTTAAACATCTGTTTTCAAGGTGACGATTATCGCTCCCCTCTAAATTATTGTACCTGTTGCTCACCACCAATTGGCTACTGGAAGTTTTTGTTCGAATTCACACCCCTTTCATTTTTTTTTACCTTCGCACCATCATGTGGTTTTAGAGCAGCATCCAAAGCAGTGCACAGCTGTAAAGCAAAAGGAATTAAAAATAAAATGATTTTAGTCAGCTTGCCTGCTGTGAAACCCCTCAATAGATCATTTAGAAATCCATCTGTGTCATTAAGGAAATTAAGAACTTAACAAAATAATCTCTTACTTTCTCAAAGAGGAAAAAATAGGTAAGATAAATAAAAACATAAAATACAAATATATAAAAATACAAAATATTTCTTGCATGTAAAAAATCTGTCAAATGATCCCAGTGTTTCCTCAATGCACTGGATCCATGCATTGGATCCAGTGCATGCATCTCCATCCATCATAGATACAGGTGGTCAATCTGTGACTGTTTTGTCCTGTTTCAGGCATCAGCAGACTGCAGAGGTGGGAGAGAGCCAAGCTTCATGGTCTGAACCCTGCTGAGGAAATTAGAGAGCTGCTGCTGCAAACTCAGGCTGATCAGGAGTACTGCCAGAGGTAGCGTACCCTACTGAAACAAGCACGGCTGAAATAGAAGATGAAAATGCTCTGTGAATAAAGCCTGAGATAAAAGATTAAACACATAAAAACCGAACAATGTTAAAAGCTAAATAATAAACCTGGTTTAAGGTTTTTTTAAATGAGCCTCCCTGATGTACATAGAGAGGATACTCAGTAGTCTACTTGTAAAAAAAAAAAAAAAAAAAAAAAAGAAGGTGGACAGTGGAGTTTTTTTTAAGCATACGTAACCTAATTAATATAATCTATTAACCTAAAGCAACATGCATGGTCTGGTTGTTCCATGTCAGGTACACCGGTCATTGACCTTGACCAAGGCCCCTTCCAGTAGATTTGGAGTCAGTCCCTGGACTGGCATGACTATCACTGCCCCTACATAGTTAGCATGGCTATCACTGCCCCTACATAGTTAGCATGGCTATCACTACCCCTACATAGTTAGCATGACTATCACTGCCCCTACATAGTTAGCATGGCTATCACTGCCCCTACATAGTTAGCATGGCTATCACTACCCCTACATAGTTAGCATGGCTATCACTACCCCTACATAGTTAGCATGGCTATCACTGCCCCTACATAGTTAGCATGGCTATCACTACCCCTACATAGTTAGCATGGCTATCACTGCCCCTACATACAGTGGCGGCTGGTGAAAAATATTTTTGGTGGGGCTGATATAGCCTAGTGTATGTCTCCAACTAACCCGGAATAAGAATTCAAATAAACAATTGGACAATACATACAATTTAACAGTAATGATTTAATTTACTATATAATAACAGTAACAGTGATGATTTGGGTCACTGTGACGGGGTTCTTTGGCCTCCAAGAATCCAGTCTCAGTCGGGTTACCGGTGTTGGTGATTTATTGAGCTCAAAAACTCAAAACAGGGTGCAAAAGAAACTAAACATATACAAGATCCTCTGGGCCTCAGCCTCCCTCCAGTTACCAGCAATGTAACAAAGAAACAGAAAACAAAAATTGCTGCTTTTCTTCCCACAGCCCTCATTAAATAGTTTAAGCCCCTCACCTCAGACTCTCTTATTTCTGATTTCTTCTCATTAATCACTTTTGTCCATATATTACCTCCACAAACAATTGATGTACAAAAACAAATAATTTTTACAACTTAATTCTTTTACACAGATTCATTGACTTATTCAATTACACCAAACTGGGTTTGAACCCAGCAAAGACGCAGCCAGACTGAAGATGACAAGTCCCCGCATAAACACGTACACACCCACACCCCCCACATACCCACACACACACACACACACACACACACACACACACACACACACACACACACACACACACACACACACACACACACACACACACACACACACACACACACACACACACACGGCTAACCCCACTGAAATATTAAGTGTGCACCCTCAATACGCCAGCAGGTAACCAGGAACAGCTTGTGTGTTTTAAGTTAATAGAGCTACTGATCTCAGCGCGAGTGTATTGGTCCTCACAAACACAGTATAACAGGAATGTGTGTGTGGCGCGCAAAGTTAGAGAGGTTGTTTTAAGCGACGAGGTGGATTCGTCACAGTCACAATAACCATGAAATGAAATGTTCATATCATACAACAGGGATGTTCTTCTGGCAAACGGGTAGATAAATAAGGATCTCACCGAATTTGGTGGAAGCTGCATCTCGCTCGTTACATTCGCCAGCTTCCCTCTAATTGTCTGCACCTGCGCTTGGGTTCAGAAGCCTGTAAAAGCGCAGTATTTTCAGCGCCCCAATACCATAAAGTTCCGAGACGCTGATTGGCCATTAAATTCACCTAGCAATAGTACATGATTGACAGATTCTCTGCAAATGTGGGTCAGTCTGATCACAGCCCCCAGAACAGAGACGGTAGGAGTCTGTCTGTGGAAATCCACAAATTAATGACAGTAGATAGGGAAATGTAGTTTATATAATTTGTTTTGCTTATAGTTACACAGTCTAGAGAGTAAAACTGATATTTATGAGTTAATTTCTAAAAATATATTTTACGTTTCTCTCTTCTTATCAGGGAGGGCGGTGCCCCAGCGCCCCCTATGGGCCGGCCGCCACTGCCTACATAGTTAGCATGGCTATCACTGCCCCTACACAGTTAGCATGGCTATCACTGCTCCTACATTGTTAGCATGACTATCACTGCCCCTACACAGTTAGCATGGCTATCACTGCCCCTACATAGTTAGCATGACTATCACTGCCCCTACATAGTTAGCATGGCTATCACTGCCCCTACACAGTTAGCATGGCTATCACTGCCCCTACATAGTTAGCATGACTATCACTGCCCCTACATAGTTAGCATGGCTATCACTGCTCCTACATAGTTAGCATGGCTATCACTGCCCCTACACAGTTAGCATGGCTATCACTGCCCCTACATAGTTAGCATGGCTATCACTGCCCCTACATAGTTAGCACGGCTATCACTGCCCCTACATAGTTAGCATGGCTATCACTGCCCCTACATAGTTAGCACGGCTATCACTGCCCCTACACAGTTAGCATGGCTATCACTGCCCCTACATAGTTAGCATGGCTATCACTGCCCCTACATAGTTAGCATGGCTATCACTGCCCCTACATAGTTAGCATGGCTATCACTGCCCCTACACAATTAGCATGGCTATCACTGCCCCTACATAGTTAGCATGGCTATCACTGCCCCTACATAGTTAGCATGGCTATCACTGCCCTACATAGTTAGCATGGCTATCACTGCCCCTACATAGTTAGCATGGCTATCACTGCCCCTACATAGTTAGCATGGCTATCACTGCCCCTACACAGTTAGCATGGCTATCACTGGCCCTAGATAGTTAGCATGGCTATCACTGCCCCTACATAGTTAGCATGGCTATCACTGCCCCTACATAGTTAGCATGGCTATCACTGCCCCTACACAGTTAGCATGGCTATCACTGGCCCTAGATAGTTAGCATGGCTATCACTGCCCCTACATAGTTAGCATGGCTATCACTGCCCCTACACAGTTAGCATGGCTATCACTGCCCCTACATAGTTAGCATGGCTATCACTGCCCTACATAGTTAGCATGGCTATCACTGCCCCTACACAGTTAGCATGGCTATCACTGCCCCTACATAGTTAGCATGGCTATCACTGCCCTACATAGTTAGCATGGCTATCACTGCCCCTACATAGTTAGCATGGCTATCACTGCCCCTACACAGTTAGCATGGCTATCACTGCCCCTACACAGTTAGCATGGCTATCACTGACCCTACACAGTTACAGTTGACTGACTGTCTGTCTTTCTGACTTAATGACTGTCTCTCTGACTGACTGAATGACTGACTGGCTGTCTGTCTGTTTTTCAGTCTGTGGAGAGATTATCCCCTCTGAGGAAAACATCATGAAGATGAAGAGGAGCCAGATTTGTGTGATAAATTCTTGTTATTGTTTTTCTGATCATGTTTTCTATTCATTTTAATCCTAATCCATGTTTTATTGTTATTTTTCAGTAAAGGATTACTGAATCTATTGCTTTTTCTTCAACATGATGGATACTGTGGTGGAAGTTTTTATTAAAATATTTTAGATGTGTCTTTATTTTTCATGGTATCTCCACATAACTCCTTCTTCTATGTTTTATAAACATATTTAATTTCCTTTCTGTGAGCTAATAGAAGCAGGATAACGTGTTTTAAACCTTCACTTGTTAATAAATAGTCTTTGATCTGTTTCTGTCTCATTTATTGTGCAAACTTCACGGATGAACCGCTGCCTGTCTTCCTGGAGCTGAATGGTTCCTATAGGTGTCAGTCTAGGTTCAGCAGACGCACCGTTCGCTGATTGGCTGACATCTGAGCATATGTCAGACTGACTAAATGCTGATTGGTTGAAAGGTCCGTCGGTGTGATTTCTCTGCGTCTGATTGGTTGTTTTCCAGCGGAGGAAAGGCAGTAAAGACTCTCACTGCGGTCCCAGTAAACAGCTCAGCGGCTGGGATTTACAGCTTCTTCTTCGTTTTTTTTTAGTACAATAAATCCAATTTGTAGGATGTAAAATAAATAACAGGATTGGAGAAGACATTTAGAATAATAGTTGCGGCTCTTACTTTGAAAGTTTTACCGGATTTGTGTTTTAATGATGAAGTTGGTATGAAACGCAGCAGAGCTCAGATCTCCGGACAGGATGAGGAGGAATAACAGGAACACACCGAGACCCTGAGCAACATTATAGGAAAACTCCATTTATTCTTAGCTTTCTTCTCCTTCTTTTATTTATTTTTCTAGATTCTTCTTTGGTTAAATCCAGGATTTGTTACCAAACAGCCTCTGTTGCGCATCCTTCCGTAAAAAATGCGTTTTTTGGATGTAAAATAGTTTTTTTCTGTGGTTTCTGGGAAGAGTGAAATAAAATCTGTGCAGATCTTCCTCCATCTGAGACAGACGGTAAGCAACCTGTTCCTCTCCACGGGATTAACCGTTAGCTCCTCAGCTTAGCCTGCCAGCTACTGCTGCCATGGTAACAAGCTAGCAGCACTAACTGGGTCATTATGCTGCTGCATAATCACAGAGGAGCCTGAATAAAATCACTTTGCTGATGGGATTAATAGAGCTCCACTAATAAACTCAGATTTGGGGCTCCTGCCCTCAGGGGCCTCACTGCCAGCTGACCTCCAATCAATGAGCACTATCTGGTCTGATGCAAAGGCCCCATCAACATGTGGTCTGTGCTGTGTGAGCTCAGGGCTCAGCTCATCATTACAGAACTGGCAGGTTTCAAACTGGGAAAACTGGATTATGGGACCATAAGGCACCAATGGACAGGAAATCAGAATTCCATTCATGCTCAGGTTAGTTTTTCCTCATCTGCAATAATTACTGAGTGCAGAACCGCCTGCAGGAAGAGGTTAAAGGGGGGGTTCCATGTTTTCCCTTAAGGCTCAGATTATTCCTACAGTGCTGAGAGAATAACATGGATCAGTCAGATACCAAAATCCCCCAAAAAGCAGGTGGAGCAGACAGTGTAATGCTGTGTCCATCCAATTAGCATGATGTCCAGCTAAAGTCATTCAATGTCCTGTTTTTCTGACTTCCACCAGGACAACCTTTCAGGATTATTGCTTCAGAAACAAAAAGATTTGAGGACAGTTTTGCTCCCAAAGCTGCAAAGCCATCATCCTGCTGGCAGATACTAAACGTCCTTCCTAAAAAACCATGTTGTTATTGCAGCTATCACTCTGGCTCAGTTACACAGTGAGCCTGTCTCTGCTGTAGCTCACTCTGCAGGCATGAAGCTTTGCTCCAATGGTGACTTCTTCCTACAGGAATGAATGTTGCTGCTTCCAGCTCACTCTGCTTTGCTCCATCTGCACTTTTGAAAACAGTCTCCATATTCCTGTTGCACTACCTACCGTAACTATAGCCCCAGCCATAGACATTATATACTTCATTGGTCACTGGCCTAGAGGGCGGCCATCTTGGATCAGACCACAGTTCCTGCAGCTGCTGTAAGAAAGAATAGGAGGCGCCTTAGATCTCAATTTTAATCACATAAAAGACAAGTAAGACATATTATTAAACACAGCAAAAATGATATAGAAATAAAAGAAAAAAATGAAAATAGGTGTATTTACCCTTAATCTGATCAGGTAGATAAGATGATTTTCCAATGGAATGAGACTTTTCACCCCTAAAATAAGATAATTAGATAACATGCACTTGAAATTAGAAAATGCAGTTGTTTTTTTCTTATTTTAAATGTAAATTGTCCTGTTCCCTGCGATGGACTGGCGACCTGTCCAGGGTGTACCCCGCCTCTTGCCCATTGACTGCTGGAGATAGGCACCAGCACCCCTCGTGACCCCACTTGGGACAAGCGTGTAAGAAAATGGATGGATGGATGGATTGTCCTGTTCCATTGGCAAGATGTCTGACTTCCCTCCTCAATTCAAGAAAAAAAAGACTTATTTAAATCAGGGTCAGTCTACACCAGGGGTCTGTAACCTGTAGCTCTTTGGGCGCTCCCAATAGTTGCTCAAATTGATATAAATAAATAACTAATGTGTTATAATGACAAATACCTCTTTGAAGCTTTAGTTCAAAAAAGTTTTCAAAGAATATTTCAATTTAATTTTCACAACATATCGCTGGTAAAAGAACCAGAAATAGTTTTTTAGAACTACTTTTAATTTAAATAATTTTTGAAATTATGTGTCTTATTATCTTTTGTTTACATCAACTTAAACCCTATAGAAGTTTCATTTTTATGAATCTTTTTGGCTGCTTCCTTATTTTGAAAGCTGAACTGTTTTAAAATGGAAACAGATTTCCTATGACCTAAAATAATTGGCTGTGTTTTATTAAAAGTCATGTGATACAATGTGGCCCTAAATGTCCTGTTCTTAGCTAAACCCCGGTCTATTCTGACCACTGTACCAAATCATTCATATTTACCAAATAAATCAATGAAGACAGGCTAGATTTCCATAAAGTTCTCTCTCACAAATCTACTAACATACATCTAAACGGTTGAGCAGTGTTATTTTTATCTTTAATTTTATAGAAGATGACTGCAGAGACAGAAAATCTTCCCTTCTTCCCCATAAAGCAAAGTACTGCTTCAGAAAACAGCATTAATTCTGTTTAGGTCCTAAATTACCAAATGTAGTATTTTTATGTAAGTATTTCAATCATTACTGTACTTTTGTTGTCAGATTATTGTTAATATAGTCGGGGGGGGGGGGGGGGGGGGGGGGAGATTTACCATTAGGCAATACTAGGCAGTTGCCTCGGGCCCCAAGTTCCTGAGGGCCCCATAAAACTCTGTTTGCATGTATGGTTAATACAGCTATTCCTTATTTGTTCACATTAATTATGTTTTTGATAGAAATCCTTTTGCTAAAATGCCATCAGAACAATTATAATACTGTTTATCAGTGTCTGAGTCCCCACCCCCCCCCCCCCCCCCCCCCCCCCCCCCTTCAGTGTCCACCATATTGGATCAGTCCATTTGCTGCACATGTTCAGAAAGGTCCAAACAGACAGCAGCAAACCATTTGAAAACAAACCATGCAAAGAGCAGTGTTGCTAACTTAGCGCTTTAGTCGCTATATTTAGCCACTTTTCAGACCCCTCTAGCACTTTGATTTCTAAAAAGATCCTAGCGCCAAATCTAGTGACTTTTTTCTGCTACTGGAAACTTTGGAGACAACATCTAAAAGCAGCGAACTCTGCTCTCCAGAGCGAGTAGATTGGTAACCCCGCCTCCTGCTCTCCTCTATGTTGTCTGCTGTCATGATTCCTGCAGCTATTATTTCATCCAAATGAAAAATGGAGAACAGATAAGCAGATCATGGCTTGTCTACAGTGAAAAGAAGGACTGGGTTATTTACTTTGGCCTTTTTGGAAACACAGGAAGGAGCAATCAGCTAAGTGAGCTTAGTGCTTGGAAAAAATCTTTCATTCCTTTAGAGACAGCATGAAAAGTCAGCTGAGTACAAAACATAGAGAGGAAAACAAGAAGAAAAGGGACAAGAAGAGAGGGACACAACCTAGAACAGATAATGGATGTCTATTCTATTAACATTTCTATATCTGGAGAATGGGTCTGTTCTATGTATTGTTTATTCAATTCATAGGGGCCCCTGCCAGTCTTTGCCGAGGGCCCCAGATTTCCTAAATCTGGCCCTGCTAACAGGCATGATACGGAGAAACACAGAAGTCTTCATTTAAAATTATTACCTTTACTAAGATCAGGGCACTGATTGGCCAGATTGGCGGCCATGGCCACCCCTGCCCCCCTTTAGCTCCGCCCCTACTCATGTGGGTGATGGTAGACTGGGTCTATCAGCGAGACGCCAACAGGAGCAGGTCTGATGCGAAGAAAAGAGAGAATAATCCAGGTGATCTTTGTTGATTGATCAGCTGAGAGTGCTGCGTGTTTGTCCTCCTGCAGCCATGGAAAACGCTCATACCAAAACAGTGGAGGAGGTTCTGGTCTTCTTCAGCGTGAACGAATCTACAGGTCTGAGCTGCGAGCAGCTGAAGAAGAACAGAGAGAGATGGGGCCCCAACGGTACAGAAACACCAGCCTTCATGGAGACATCATCACATTTTCAATTCTTCTAACATTTATATTTTGGGGGAAATATTCTCCACTTTTCACCCAGAATTGACCCCAAAGCAGTTTATCTAATGATGCTACTTGTTAGCAGAACTGTTGATTATTTATTTCTCTTTCACCTACAGAGCTGCCTGCAGAGGAAGGTAATCTAACAGTCCCTCTGTGTCCCTCCTGTCCTCTCAGTCCCTCTGTGTCCCTCCTGTCCTCTCAGTCCCTCTGTGGGTCTCCTGTCTCTCTGTGTTTCTCCTGTCCCTCTCTGTGGGTCTCCTGTCCCTCTGTGTCCCTCCTGTCCTCTCAGTCCCTCTGTGGGTCTCCTGTCCCTCTGTGTTTCTCCTGTCCCTCTCTGTGGGTCTCCTGTCCCTCTGTGTCTCTCCTGTCCTCTCAGTCCCTCTGTGGGTCTCCTGTCCCTCTTTGTTTCTCCTGTCCCTCTCTGTGAGTCTCCTGTCCCTCTTTGTGTCTCCTGTCCTCTCAGTCCCTCTGTCTCTCTCCTGTCCCTCTGTGTGTCTCCTGTCCCCTCAGGTTCTTTGCTCTGTCTCTCTGCAGGGAAGTCTCTGTGGGAGCTGGTCCTGGAACAGTTTGAAGATCTGTTGGTTCGAATTCTGCTGCTGGCTGCCTGCATCTCTTTTGTAAGGAAATACCACAATTGCTTGTTTACTCAGAACTAAAAATAGCATTTAATTAGAACATCTGTGTATAAATATCTGTACTTTGGACCTTTCTGTGCGCTAGATCGCAAACACAGGGACAGAGGACACCTGATGTAACGCAGGTTAAGCTACCTTAGCATGTGGACAGACTGTTGCTAATTCAACCCTTATAGTCTCCAAGTTGTTCCAGTTAATGGTGAATATTCTGAGGAAGGTTTTTCTCCTACAGCCAGAGGTCTCAGAAGTATTCATGTTTATCCCTCCAGTAGAAATCCTGCTGATTAAAAACACGTTTGTAGAAGTTAGAGGATCAACTTCAGCTTTTTACTCCAGTAAAAGTGAAAAAGTACATTTTTAAAACTTCTTAAAGTATAAAAGTCAAAGTAATGCAGGATAAAATGTTACGTACAGGAGTTTCACTGCTCTGCTCTATTAAAGGAACATTTTCTACAATTCTGGATGATAACTTCCTTAGATGTCATTTTCCTAATTTTATAACTAATGGTGTCAAGTTTAACTTTGACTTTCATCTTGAAAAACTATTTATTTTGGTCTGTGGTTAGCAACAAGTGGGGGCAGCACCCAGTCCAACCACAAAAAAGTTAATTGTCTGGAAGAGACTGAGCTTAAATGGAAGAAAACTAATGAGTCTATTTTTTAAAATGTAATTGGTAGAAGTAAAAAGTTGTCTAAAAAATTATTACTGCAGTAAAGATAGTGAATATTTCTTCATTAGTAAGGACATGAAGTATTTGTACTTTGTTACTTGACACCTCTGCGTACATGTAGGACTTTTTGAAGGTCCTGCAGGTCAGATGGACTACTAGATGTTTCACAGACCGAGCGTCTCCTGGACCCCAAGGACACGCTGGAGCAACAGGTCAGCTGAGGGACTGATGAGTCACACAGACCAACACTAGCAGGCAGATGGTCCTGATGTTGATCTGAGACTGTGATACTGAGGGTTTTAGAAACATCTGGAGCGGGTCGGGTTCCCAGCTGAGCCTCTGACCTTCCTGTCTCCAATAGTGAATGATATCAGTTGATTTCTACATGTTTCAGTACAGGAAGCACATTTCTAACGGCTGCTCTCTGCTCTGCAGACGCTGGCGTGGTTTGAAGAAGGAGACGGGACCATCACTGCCTTCGTCGAACCATTCGTCATCCTTCTGATCCTCATTGCTAATGCTATAGTTGGCGTGTGGCAGGTTAGCATCCGTCTACATTGTAGCTGTAGGCAGTATGTCTGTCACATGGAGCTCAGTACTAACACTAAGAAATGTTAGAGTCTGGACTTGTAGATGTCAATGGCTTCAGGCAGCTGGGAATCAGTGAGGAAACATCAGCTTTCACCATGATCTGCTCTGAAATGTCATTACTGGTCCAACATTTAGAGGAAAAACCTGTTAATTGGCTAAAGAGTCTAAAACAGCTGGATTAGAGCTAAAAGCTGCTGGAAACAGCCTGAGTCCTGAAGCTACAGATGAAATCACAGCGACTGATATGATCAGAAATCATCATCCAGAACCAGACTTTAAAGAGGGAATTGCTTCTAAAGGTGCAGCAGAGCAGACAGGGTCAGCTGAAAATAGAACTGGTGGCTAACATTTATGTTTTCAGCTGAGTCAGAAACGTGGCATTAGAGACACCAGGGACCATAGTCAAATGTTTGCCGGGGGCCAGAATGTGCGACATCAAATCCTACCTGAAACTACTGGCTAAGGATAAGGTTAAATACAGTAAGATTGTTATTCACGCTGATGGTAATGACACCCGGTTACGCCGATCGGAGGTCACTAAAATTTGTGTTGCTTCGGTGTGTAAGTTTACGGACTCCGTAATTTTCTCTGGTCCCCTCCCTGATCTGACCAGTGATGACATGTTTAGCCGCATGTCGTCATTCAACCGCTGGTTGTCTAGGTGGTGCCCTGAAAACAACGTGGGCTACATTAATAATTGGCAATCCTTTTGGGGAAAGCCTGGTCTGATTCGGAGAGACGGCATCCATCCCACTTTGAATGGTGCAGCTCTTCTTTCTAGGAATCTGGCCACATTTATTAGTCCTCTAAAACCCTGACCCCCCAGGGTGCAGACCAGGAAGCAGAGTTGTAGTTTAACACACATCTCTGCAGCTTCTCTACTGTTACCCACTCTTTTCTCCATCCAGACAGTGTCTTGCCCACGGCCAAAATCTAATAAATTAGCAAATATTCCCAAAGGAGTAAATCATGATAATCTAATTAAAATTAGAATAACTCAATTGGGGAAAACAGTAAAGGAATAAGGTTGTGGTTTATTTATCATAAGATCTCTTTCCTCTAAAAGTCTGCTAGTTAATGACTTGATTTGTGATAATCACATTGACTTATGTTGCCTTACAGAAACCTGGCTGCAGCAAGAGGATTATGTGAGCATAAATGAGGAAACTCCTTCAAGTTATTTAAATAAACACACAGCCAGGCAGACGAGCTCCGAGCCAGCTCCCATGTCAGAGGATGAAGAGAGCACATCCAGTTAGTCACAGTCAGAGAAACAGGACTACACTGGAAAACAGACTGATCTCCAACATCTAGAAATAAAGGTGTTGATGGCAGCAGCACAGCTGATATTTCTCTCCAGGATGGAGTCACAGCCAAACAGGAACAGACCAGATGAAGCTACTATGAGAAAAAGCAGAGAGCAGAACGCATTCTTACAGAAAACAGACTCGAATAAAAAATGGGTTCAGATTGGGACTCCAGCTTTCTAAAAATGTTACATAAATGTAAAGAAGAGCTGAGGTTCTCTAATATAAAACCCAGAGAGCATGAAGGCTTGAACATCAGCAGGGAACTAATAATTATTCTGTTAAACGGCGTGAGGCTAGCTCTTCCTGTCACACAAAGGATTATGGAAAGCTCTGAGGCGTCCTCTGCTGTTGGAAGCAAACTGGCTCCACCTCCTTCCTTCCTGCCGGCTCTGACAGGACAGTGTTCATTCCACAGGTGTCCTCACTGGTTCATTTCCATCCCTGTACTTTGAGCATCACTTTGGGATTAATAACGTTTTCTGAATGAGTTGCTGGATTATCTTAAATGCTGTGGAAACACATCCAGCCTGCATGGTTTTGCTTTGTTTATGAACTTCGGGATATAGCTGTTAAACGCAGATAAAGCAAAGATATTTCAGATACTTTCTGTGTCCATCAGGAAAGAAATGCAGAGAATGCCATCGAAGCGTTGAAGGAGTATGAACCCGAGATGGGCAAGGTGTACAGACAGGACAAGAAGAGCGTGCAGAGAGTCAGAGCCAGAGACATCGTTCCAGGAGACATCGTTGAAGTTGCTGGTGAGCAAAGTCTGTCATGTTATCATCCTAATAATCAAACTTTGGCTGATTTCAGTGTAAAAAGTTGCTCTGTAGAGGTTTGTCTGATCACAATGTGCTTCATCTTGTCATCTAAATCCCTTTATTGTCCCTCAGTGGGGAACTTTCTCTCTGCATGTAACCCATCCCCTTGGGGAGCAGTGGGCTGACATTGTGCAGCACCCGGGGAGCCGTGTGGGGGCAAGGGTTTTGCTAAGGGATCAAACCGGGTACCTGATACTTTCTCAGAGCATAAGCACACCGCTCTAACCACTAGGCCAACACTCCCCAACTTTAACATCAATACCATTATTCCCAGTAGACCAACCAAGAAAACCTGTGCTGTCAGTGGTACCTACATGATATGGGCTAACAGAGAAGCTATAAGCCCTCCCAGACAGACTCCTGCTGGTTATCTGCTGTGTTTCACCGTAGATGGAGGAAGCAGAGACTAATGCTACCGATAGAAGCAGCAGAAGCAGCCGGTTTACATGTAAAGACATTGGTTGATGCGCATCAAGGCGAATTGAAGGGTCCTGCAGCATCTAGAGCAGCTGAAGCAGCGCCTCACGAGCTTCTCAGCATCTGAGGCGCGGCAGCAGCTGCTGGAGCTGGAAAAACTTCAGATGCTGGACACGCCACATCAACCAATCAGAGAAGCTGATCTGGGAGCTGGCAGGGAGACAGACACAGCACTGCTGATGCTGAGCGCTATGATCACTCCTTTATTAATGTCTAAATTTAATTAAAATCTAGAAACCTGACAGCAAAATATGTTGGTTTTTATTATCCTGATTCCTGCAGTTTGCAACACATACCTTAAAAAACTGACATCTACTTCCAGCCCCCACCAACAGTAGGGGAAACCCCCAAGAGGTGACGAGGCAGCTGCTGCTGGAGATTCCCAATGACAGCGCAGCGCCGGTATGAGGGGGAGAAATAATAATTGAAGGCAGGATGGTAATCTGGAGGAGCACACAGCACAGACCATGTTTTAAGGTGGACTTTCTCACTTAAAAACATTTTCAAACCACCTTCTATCCACTGATGACAGCACATATAGCAAAGCCGCTCTGCCATTGAACACAGGAGCAGCAGAAGCACCAAAGATGAAGCAGTAGGAGCTCTTTTGCTTCCCAAAGCACGTCCGGTGTATAACAGCCTAACAGACTGATTCTGCAGCATCTTGGTCTAGTTTTCCTAGTCTGCATGTCCTCTGCATGCTTTGTGGACTGACGCAGTCATGAATACTGGAGCAGAGGGATAAATGTGCCATGTTTGCCTTAAAGTGGGGTTTCCATGCAGGAGCAGAACATCAGCTCGTTCTGGTGTAGAAATGGCTTCAGTGCCACCTCCAAACCGGGCAGGGGCTGCTTTGGTCAGTGGACTCATGTGGTCAGTGGACTCGTGTTTTCAGTGGACTCGTGTTTTCAGTGGACTCGTGTTTTCAGTGGACTCATGTTTTCAGTGGACTCGTGTTTTCAGTGGACTCATGTTTTCAGTGGACTCGTGTTTTCAGTGGACTCATGTTTTCAGTGGACTCGTGTTTTCAGTGGACTCGTGTTTTCAGTGGACGTCTTTTCGTGCCTTTGTTTT